>NC_088416.1:33754743-33904743 GCF_034236695.1 Oncorhynchus nerka
AGATGGAAAGTTTCAAGTTCCACGGTGTACACATCCCGGTTCAGCAACTGCACCACCCACAACCGCAGGGCTGTCCAGAGGGTAGTGAGGTCTGCACAACGCATCACCGGGGGCAAACTACCTGCCCTCCAGGACACCTACACCACCCGATGTTACAGGAAGGCCATAAAGATCATCAAGGACATCAACCACCCGAACCACTGCCTGTTCACCCCGCTATCATCCAGAAGGCGAGGTCAGTACAGGTGCATCAAAGCTGGGACTGAGAGACTGAAAAACAGCTTCTATCTCAAGGCTATCAGACTGTTAAACAGCCACCATTGAGTGGCTGCTGCCAACACACTGTCATTGACACTGACCCAACTCCAGCCACTTTAATAATGGGAATTGATGGGAAATGATGTAAATATATCACTAGCCACTTTAAACAATGCTACCTTACATAATGTTACTTACCCTACATTATTCATCTCATATGCATACGTATATACTGTACTCTACATCATCGACTGCATCCTTATGTAATACATGTATCACTAGCCACTTTAACTATGCCACTTTGTTTACTTTGTCTACATACTCATCTCATATGTATATACTGTACTCGATACCATCTACTGTATGCTGCTCTGTACCATCACTCACTCATATATCCTTATGTACATATTCTTTATCCCCTTACACTGTGTATAAGACAGTAGTTTTAGAATTGTTAGTTAGATTACTTGTTGGTTATCACTGCATTGTCGGAACTAGAAGCACAAGCATTTCGCTACACTCGCATTAACATCTGCTAACCATGTGTATGTGACAAATAAAATTTGATTTGATTTGATTTGATTTGATTTGATTGTCATTTCTTGTTTGTTTGTTTGTTTCTTGATTGTTTGTGTATTTGTATTGTATTTGCTCGACGTTCTACTGCGCTGTTGGAGCTAGAAACAAAGCATTTAGCTGTTATAACACCTGCAAATCTGTGTACGCGACCAATAAAGTTGGATTTGATTTTAATTTGTTTATGCTAGGTGAACATGCTATCTGGCTGGCTGGCGGCCACAGGCAGGGTCCCTTCTGCTTAAGATGCAGTGGAGCCTCTATGGGTTAGGAGGGCCAGCTCTATCAATCTGCTCCCCTACGGCCCCCACGTTCCCCAGCACAGTTAATCACTGCTACTAATTAGAGCTAATTACTCATGGCTGCCCTGGAGAGCCCCCTTTGCGAGCTCACGCTGATCTCAAGGTCCTCCATTGGCACCCCGCTGCTTGGTATTCCTCAGGTAAGGAAGGAGACGGAGGTGGAGCCGCAGGGTCGCTCCCTGATTCTCACTTTTTTGTGTGAAAATCAAACACATCCCCAGTGATTATAGTGATAGCTGAGGTATTGTAGAAGGCTCGGCCTTTGCAGGCAGCCTGCTTCACTGATATGCAGGGCAGCAATACTTCAATGGGCTTGTTTGTGCTGGTCTGGCGTAGGGATCTTGTCTGCATGCACACAGGCCCCTGCAAGCTTAATGATCCAACACCTTTTTACTACCTCTGTCATTAATTGTGCCCATGGCCATGACTCTCTGGGTTGTGTCGCGTTTGGGTGATTTTTCTCCCAGTAATTTTGCTTTAATAGATTCAATTTGCTTTCATTTGCTTTGTATTGATTTATTTGTCCTGTTTTGTCTCGTCAACCGTAGAAACTTATAATTTCTCACAAAAGTTTTAGAGGAGAGCGGGGAAAAAACAAATCTAATTTCCTAAGAGATATTGAGCGAGATGTAACAAAGAAATGACAAATGATGTTGATATGGTCGGCAAGTGAAGCTTGACTAGAGCCACATGAACTCACTTCATAAATCATCTCTTGTTTCATACATACCAAGCAAGATAATCGCATTAAAATATGAAGTTTCATATCAGGTGCAAACAATGAAGCTTAAGGATGACAGCAGAGGTCGTTCACTCACAGGGCCACTCCAGTAGAAAGCCATAATCTGATCTATCATTTCTTAACCATTAAATAGGTCAGGTACTGTCGGCATACATCTAGTCAGTACCATCCGATAGCTCTGGACACTGAACTTGCTGATGTCAGCCTCAAATCATCACAGAAATACAATTTGTATGGTAGCTAAGTGGATTAGTGCCACTATTAAAGGTCCTCTATAGACAAAGGGCCGATGGATATCTCTGGAATAGATAGCTTTGCCCACCCCGGGTTATGTTAGACACAACACCTGCTTTTTGTCTGATTGCTACGCTGAGAGAGGGTGAAGCCCTTACCTTTCATTGACCTCATAATGTAAAGTGGCCAAGGGAAGCACACACACACACACACACACACACACACACACACACACACACACACACACACACACACACACACACACACACACACACACACACACACACACACACACACACACACACACACACACACTTTTTAAGGCCACTGAAAGCCTACACCAGACCAGAGGACAGTTGTTTTGTGGGCTTGAGGCTTAGAGCTGAGAAACAGCAGATCGGCCAGATGATACAACATTCCCAGCTTGTTACTTCTGGTATAAGGCCTTTGTAATGTAAAGTGTGACCAAAGAGGCTTATTGTGGGCTTGATATGAAATGTTGTTTTCCATGTTAACTTTATCTTCAAAAGCTTAAACAGTTTTTTAAGACATGGATTTGCAAATTTGTTATACAACATTAAGCATGGCATTACCTTATGTTTTTTAAATTGAATATCTCTTCAGACAGAAATGTACTCAATACAAGTGATTTTTATTACTAAACCAGCGAGACCTATTCAAGATACATTGAAGAAGCGTTGCTTTATTTTTCTCGCCACAGCACCAGTCTGCATCCTGTTATGTCCTATTCATTGCTGTACGCAACACTGCACTTCCTGGTATAGGAACAAGATGAGGTTAGAGGTGATCTTTTTTCCAGAGGCTGCAAATTGGTAGATGCATTTCGAAATGCAGTTCCATATGAAGAAACAGCCATCTCCTATAGAATATCATTCCTTTGTCAGTGGTCTTTAATGGGGATATTTGGCATTCATGCATTCAGCTTTGTTTTTCTTGCAATCTCTCATGACTTCAGGTGGATGAAGGTCAGGCTTTGAAGCTGGAACCTTTCATATGTCTTCCCACAGCTCTCCGAATTAATGTTGTGTTTTTGTTTTCAGAGACACCTACAGTGATAAAAAATTTAATGGACATTTAATTATTTTTCACATGTGAAATGACAGAAAACCTTTGAGGTGATTTTTTTTTTAAATGCAGCAAGCTCAAAGAATTGGGACGACGGAAAGTTCAGTTTCAAAAGATAGTCTCTGTTCGTTTGGAACGGCTATTGTCAAATAACAGCTTTTTCAAGCCCCTCTAAATCATGCCAAATGGGTGCTTTGTTTATGAGAGAATTTTCAGCAGGATTTGTCTGTGTGGTTATGTTTGTATTGTGTGATATTTTTCTCCCTCTAAGCCCGACATACTTTTATGGAATGGAGAAACAGTGGGTGACCAAACAATGCTCCTTCTGTGAATAATGTTTTTGTCTGTCATTATAACTTCTTTGATGCAACTGTGGGGCTTTGATGCAAGTGAATGCGGATGTCACAAAACCCTTAACAGGCACCTCACCCCAATGTGAGGCTAAGGGGAGAGAGACCCCATCGCTGGATCATGTTTCTGTATAAATGGAAGATGAAAAGTTTAATTTGGCACAAATGTCACAAAGTTGGGAGAAACATCAAACAAACTGTTATCTGTTGCATTGTATCCAACTGTTAATTGGTCTTTTGTTCGCCTCCCCTCGCTGTCTTTCTTTTTTTTAATTCACAAGAAATATGGCTCTGAACCTCAAATGAACCCCTCAAAAATACAAAGCCGAAGCCCAATTCTATTCATTAGAGAAGCTAACAGTAGCTGTTGGCTGTCACTGCCACCAAGGGGCCTGTCCATGGCTGCATCTGACATCTGTTGGCATAATGTTGCATAGAGCCTGATAGGCAACAGGAGCTGATTTATAATGTTCTCTATTTAAGTGGATGTCTTAAGGTAATTATAAGCTGGTGGGGAGCTCCTACTAATTGCACCTTCCCTGATCTGTAATGAAGGCCAAGCAGCGTGAATGAACACATTCCGGGCACCACCATTAGTTGAGGAGAGAGGGCAGCTGAGCTTGACCAGTTAGTGTTGGTTTTGCTCTGGGCTGGAGATGGTCACCTGCTGTTATTCCATGTCCTCGGACAATTTCTTTTGGATAATTAACTGAGATGCCACATATGGTGTGTTTGTGGGAAATGTGATCGCTAGTGGACGCTGAGGAGTAGAGTAAGCAAAATGAAGGCTCCTGGTTGTGACCCAAGCTCTGGCCACCTAGCACTCTGCAAATTATGTGACATAACCAGTCCTTTCGACATGCACTAAATAAACCCAAATAATGTGTCCACATGAAATAGGGAGGCCTAATTGATATGGGAGGAAATTCATTATTAGGTAGATTAGATGGTGAGGTAAATTAAGTACATTAATGAGGAATGAATATTAACAATTTTATATCAGCCGATTAAGATATTGTCAAAAGAGAGGCATCCTAAGGCCACAATGAAAAGTAATTAGGGAATGAGTTGTACATACGTTATCATATGGCTGGGGAACAGTAGGGGAGGAGGTAAGCTGAACGAGGATCTCTGACAATGAAATATGAACACTGGAACAAACAGATCATGTTTCAAATGAAATGGTCGCAAGAGCATTAATTCACAAAAACTAATATTTAAGATGATATTGATTGAGTATGGGTCAAGGGCAATAAAAATAGCTTCTGTGGATACTATAAAAATAAATTGAATAAGCTGATTTCAAAAGTAAATGAACTATTTTAGTACCTGCATGTGGTTTAATAATAAGGACAAAAAGACATCAGGATAAAGACAACGACAGTGTAAAGCAGACTTCATGAGAATGATGTAAATGGAAGATAACTAGCAAGAAATAATGTATGGGTAAAGACCATGGGAAGGGAGATGGAATTGGAATAGACCCAACACTGAGCCCTGGGGAACCTCATTGTTGTGAACGCTGGGCTGGACTTTTCTCAGTTGACCTTATGAAAAGTATCAACAAGGTTAGAGAATAATTTGAGAAACAAGAGGTGCCAAAGATTGTCAGATCAGCAACAGTAAAATGTGTCTAAAGATTAACGGTATCAAATACAGCCTAGAGATCAAGGGGAATTAAGACAGAGAGGAGCTGCATAAGCACTCAGTTACAGAGGAGCTGTTTCCGTTGAGTGAGCTGCACAAAAGCAAGATTAGAGGGGATCAAGTGGAGAACGCTGAGAAAGGAATTCAGTGGAATTGACAGCACATTCAAGGGTTTCTGAGAAGAAGGGAAGACAAGAGACAGGGTGATCTTCTTTTTTTTTAGATTTGAAGGGTCAAGATGAAGCTTCCTGATAACCAGATTTAAATTAAATTGAAAATACAGGGGGAACACAGACATGGGAAAAATAAATACGGTTTTATGTGCGTTCAATTATAGCTTGGTGTCAGCCAACAAGCGATGATCTGCTTCAAATGTAAATGATATCTTATCCTTCCAATTCTACAATATAAATCTCATATAGTTTTTTGAAAAATATCTTCTTAAAGTATATTTATAATTAGATTGGGCTGACAATTAAGACATCATTAATAATTATTACATAGCTTATGTGTGAGAACAATACACAATAGTCCTTTTCTTAGCTCTGGGCTATCTTTGACCCAGGCTAGACTGGCCCTGGGCTAGTTTAGCCTGTGTTCACACCAGCATTTGATAACCCTGGGCTAATCTTTAGCCCTGGGCTAAGGATTCACACTTATTCCAAAGCCCTGGGCTAACGGACAAACACAATATACGACCAACATTCTTTTCTGACGTGTGACCCATGTTATAAATAATAAGATATTTATCATCACATCCTGTTGCTTCTAGCCTAGCGTTTGATTTCCAACAGTGATTGTTTGTTTGTATAAACCTTGCTGTCTGCCTGTCTGACCTCGGAAATAATGTTTCACTTTTGAAATTCGAACTCACCCCTGTACAGGGAATGCTGTGCACAAATGAGACATCAACTTTCAGTAGCGGAGCGTGGTTAAAATCACTGGGGAAGCCAAGCCAGGAAAAACATGGCCATATTACATCAAATCAAATCAAATTGTATTTGTCACATACACATGGTTAGCATGCGTTAGTTCATATTCCTTGCCACCATGATATATAGGGCTAAGGCCCACACAATAAGAAGACAATAAGAAGACACAATTGCAGAATAAATTCACTTTTGTTTCATCACAAAACTGGAGAGCAACATCATATTATTTTAGAGTCATGGAGAGTTGACACAAGTCGAAAAGAAAACAGGAGCTGCCTCCACTATTAGAGTACCATTTCAGCTTTAACATTTCAACATCATCAAATCACCTCTGCTTAGTCTTATACAGTGACAACTAAAAGGTGCCAAAAACAATTTAGTCCAATCAACGTAAGCTAAATGTGATGTGGCTGTCCATGGTACTGATTTCTGTGTGTGTGTGTGTGTGTGTGTGTGTGTGTGTGTGTGTGTGTGTGTGTGTGTGTGTGTGTGTGTGTGTGTGTGTGTGTGTGTGTGTGTGTGTGTGTTCGTGCGTGCTTGCAAGTAGAAAATAACATGTTGACTCACCTTGTAGGGAAATGTCAATGCTATCCTCCTCTCTTTCATGTTGACGAAACGGTCTATGACTCTGTCATACTGTACAGGCTTTTAGTTTTTTGTTGACCTAGGCTACCTCGCTAAAATGCTTGCCTGCTAGCCTTTCTTTCATGGGCAACGATGAGCCAGCTAGTTAACATTAGCCTACTTTATCTAGCTACAAATTGAACTTCCACCCTCTCAGTTTAGGGGCACAATGTATGAATTTATGGTTGGATCAGGATCCCTGTTATAATCATTGGCCAGTACGGAGAATTAAGTAAAACTACAAGTTCAAATCCATATCTCCATCCATGGCTAATTTAGGAAAGACCAATATTAACACTTGCTTAGCCCCAGGTTAAATCTCCCTTAGCCCAGGGCTAAGTAGTAGTGTGAACTCACCAAATAATGCATTCATTAATGCAATTGCACAATCAACCAATTTGCCAAATAATTTGTGTCCAAACCTCTGCATTTTATTTTCACCACAATGTCTCTTAACCATTAGCAATACACATTGAAATGTATTTAGCATTTAGCAGAATAAATATTGATTGCATTCCATGAGTGATCACTCTGTAACCCATCATCCATCCTTAATAATGTCGCTCACAGGCACATTCTTTCAGCTTGGTTTCCATTAATAACCAGTCTACGGGACATTGTCAACATTCTTCCCCCAAACAACAGGGTCTGTCAGGCATGCCTGGTTCGCAATCAGGTCATTTAATGTATTTCTACAATTGAAAGTCCTTAACATGTTGATACATGGTTATCCTGTGGTGTGTATGGCCTTTTATCTCTTTGAGTGAAAGAAACTCCCAAGGCAGCTTCTTGAGATCATCTGGTGGGGTTATTTATCGTGTGGCATTTAGCAGGGGCCTGATGACAGCAGCTCTCCACTTTAATTAAAGGTTCAACCTCTTCCCAGGATGACACATTGACTGGTTTGAGCCTTGGAAAAGTGAAGGTACATGTCTAGTCCATCAGAATCCTTAGGCCATGGCTCGCCAACCTTCAATGTAAAGAGCAGTGGAGATGGCATTTTGGTGAGGTCATCACAGGGCAAGACCACAGAGACTTGTTGGAATAAGGAGGGTTATCCAGACATGCACTTGTTAATTAAAAATATGGTGATTATGTATTGTGTAATCTCTTTAATTTATTGTAACCTCTTAATGTTTTAGGGCTCTAAAGGCAGGACATATTGTTGTTTATTTGTCATTATTGTTTACGTATTTGTATTAACTTGCCCCCTCCTTCGAAGCCATGGTTCTTTCGTTAAGTTTATAGTGACCTTCTGCTTTTGCAGATGTGGGATCTGCAACTCAGTCGGTAGCAGTGAATGGCTAATGGTCCATCCCTCAGCTATTTTACGGCTGACTGGAGAATGTGTCCACTTTGCATGGTTCCCTTCCTCCATTTTTCAAACTTTTCCTGAGTTGTGGGTGACACAGCTTGAAAGGGTTTCAGGAGAGGCAGCACACAAACGAAGAGTAAGCCCAGATGATACAATCAATTTGTTCGGCATGAACACTTCGGCAAACATGTCTCCCTTCTGCGGGCAGCCACAAGGCTGTAAGACAGCGAATTGGCTCTTCTTCTTCTCAAAGTTAACCCTTGAGATTTCATACTAACAGAATTTCTGGAAATCCGTACTGCACAGGGACTTGACTCATGTTCCTATGAGTCACCACCAGACAAGGATCAAGACTATGGATGGACATAAATACATCCATCTATACACAATAATCTCTTCTCAGCATTTATGGCATTCAAGAGTGTGTTCATACAATGAAAGCAATCAGGTTTAGACCCTGACTCACAGAGGTTGTGATGACAGGTAGGTTTAGGCCATGACTCACAGAGGTTGTGATGACAGGAAGGTTTAGGCCCTGACTCACAGAGGTTGTGATGACAGGAAGGTTTAGGCCCTGACTCACAGAGATTGTGATGACAGGAATGTTTAGGCACTGACTCACAGAGATTGTGATGACAAGAAGGTTTAGGCCCTGACTCACAGAGATTGTGATGACAAGAAGGTTTAGGCCCTGACTCACAGAGATTGTAATGACAGGAAGGTTTAGGCCCTGACTCATAGAGATTGTGATGACAGGTAGGTTTAGGCACTGAGTCACAGAGATTGTGATGACAGGAAGGTTTAGGCACTGACTCACAGAGATTGTAATGACAGGAAGGTTTAGGCCCTGACTCACAGAGATTGTGATGACAGGAAGGTTTAGGCACTGAGTCACAGCGATTGTGATGACAGGAAGGTTTAGACACTGAGTCACAGAGATTGTGATGACAGGAAGGTTTAGGCACTGAGTCACAGAGGTTGTGATGACAGGAAGGTTTAGGTACTGACTCACAGAGATTGTGATGATAGGAAGGTTTAGGCCCTGACTCACAGAGATTGTGATGACAAGAAGGTTTAGGCCCTGACTCACAGAGATTGTAATGACAGGAAGGTTTAGGCCCTGACTCAGAGATTGTGATGACAGGTAGGTTTAGGCCCTGACTCATAGAGATTGTGATGACAGGAAGGTTTAGGCCCTGACTCACAGAGATTGAGATGACAGGAAGGTTCAGGCCCTGACTCACAGAGATTGTAATGACAGGAAGGTTTAGGCCCTGACTCACAGAGATTGTGATGACGGGAAGGTTTAGGCACTGAGTCACAGAGATTGTGATGACAGGAAGGTTTAGGCCCTGACTCACAGAGGTTGTGATGGCAGGAAGGTTTAGGCCCTGACTCACAGAGATTGTGATGACAGGAAGGTTTAGGCACTGAGTCACAGAGATTGTGATGACAGGAAGGTTTAGGCACTGACTCACAGAGATTGTGATGATAGGAAGGTTTAGGCCCTGACTCACAGAGGTTGTGATGGCAGGAAGGTTTAGGCCCTGACTCACAGAGATTGTGATGACAGGAAGGTTTAGGCACTGAGTCACAGAGATTGTGATGACAGGAAGGTTTAGGCACTGAGTCACAGAGATTGTGATGACAGGAAGGTTTAGGCACTGAGTCACAGAGGTTGTGATGACAGGAAGGTTTAGGTACTGACTCACAGAGATTGTGATGATAGGAAGGTTTAGGCCCTGACTCACAGAGATTGAGATGACAGGAAGGTTCAGGCCCTGACTCACAGAGATTGTAATGACAGGAAGGTTTAGGCCCTGACTCACAGAGATTGTGATGACGGGAAGGTTTAGGCACTGAGTCACAGAGATTGTGATGACAGGAAGGTTTAGGCCCTGACTCACAGAGGTTGTGATGACAGGAAGGTTTAGGCACTGAGTCACAGAGATTGTGATGACAGGAAGGTTTAGGCACTGACTCACAGAGATTGTGATGATAGGAAGGTTTAGGCCCTGACTCACAGAGGTTGTGATGGCAGGAAGGTTTAGGCCCTGACTCACAGAGATTGTGATGACAGGAAGGTTTAGGCACTGAGTCACAGAGATTGTGATGACAGGAAGGTTTAGGCACTGACTCACAGAGATTGTGATGATAGGAAGGTTTAGGCCCTGACTCACAGAGATTGTGATGACAAGAAGGTTTAGGCCCTGACTCACAGAGATTGTAATGACAGGAACGTTTAGGCCCTGACTCAGAGATTGTGATGACAGGTAGGTTTAGGCCCTGACTCATAGAGATTGTGATGACAGGAAGGTTTAGGCCCTGACTCACAGAGATTGTAATGACAGGAAGGTTTAGGCCCTGACTCATAGAGATTGTGATGACAGGAAGGTTTAGGTCCTGACTCACAGAGATTGTGATGACAGGAAGGTTTAGGCACTGAGTCACAGAGATTGTGATGACAGGAAGGTTTAGGCCCTGACTCACAGAGATTGTAATGACAGGAAGGTTTAGGCCCTGACTCACAGAGATTGTGATGACAGGAAGGTTTAGGCCCTGACTCACAGAGATTGTGATGACAGGAAGGTTTAGGCACTGAGTCACAGAGATTGTGATGACAGGAAGGTTTAGGCACTGACTCACAGAGATTGTGATGACAGGTAGGTTTAGGCCCTGACTCAGAGATTGTGATGACAGGTAGGTTTAGGCCCTGACTCATAGAGATTGTGATGACAGGAAGGTTTAGGCCCTGACTCACAGAGATTGAGATGACAGGAAGGTTCAGGCCCTGACTCACAGAGATTGTAATGACAGGAAGGTTTAGGCCCTGACTCACAGAGATTGTGATGACGGGAAGGTTTAGGCACTGAGTCACAGAGATTGTGATGACAGGAAGGTTTAGGCCCTGACTCACAGAGGTTGTGATGGCAGGAAGGTTTAGGCCCTGACTCACAGAGATTGTGATGACAGGAAGGTTTAGGCACTGAGTCACAGAGATTGTGATGACAGGAAGGTTTAGGCACTGACTCACAGAGATTGTGATGATAGGCGGGTTTAGGCCCTGACTCACAGAGGTTGTGATGGCAGGAAGGTTTAGGCCCTGACTCACAGAGATTGTGATGACAGGAAGGTTTAGGCACTGAGTCACAGAGATTGTGATGACAGGAAGGTTTAGGCACTGACTCACAGAGATTGTGATGATAGGAAGGTTTAGGCCCTGACTCACAGAGATTGTGATGACAAGAAGGTTTAGGCCCTGACTCACAGAGATTGTAATGACAGGAACGTTTAGGCCCTGACTCAGAGATTGTGATGACAGGTAGGTTTAGGCACTGAGTCACAGAGATTGTGATGACAGGAAGGTTTAGGCACTGACTCACAGAGATTGTGATGATAGGAAGGTTTAGGCCCTGACTCACAGAGGTTGTGATGGCAGGAAGGTTTAGGCCCTGACTCACAGAGATTGTGATGACAGGAAGGTTTAGGCACTGAGTCACAGAGATTGTGATGACAGGAAGGTTTAGGCACTGACTCACAGAGATTGTGATGATAGGAAGGTTTAGGCCCTGACTCACAGAGATTGTGATGACAAGAAGGTTTAGGCCCTGACTCACAGAGATTGTAATGACAGGAACGTTTAGGCCCTGACTCAGAGATTGTGATGACAGGTAGGTTTAGGCCCTGACTCATAGAGATTGTGATGACAGGAAGGTTTAGGCCCTGACTCACAGAGATGGTAATGACAGGAAGGTTTAGGCCCTGACTCATAGAGATTGTGATGACAGGAAGGTTTAGGTCCTGACTCACAGAGATTGTGATGACAGGAAGGTTTAGGCACTGAGTCACAGAGATTGTGATGACAGGAAGGTTTAGGCCCTGACTCACAGAGATTGTAATGACAGGAAGGTTTAGGCCCTGACTCACAGAGATTGTGATGACAGGAAGGTTTAGGCCCTGACTCACAGAGATTGTGATGACAGGAAGGTTTAGGCACTGAGTCACAGAGATTGTGATGACAGGAAGGTTTAGGCACTGACTCACAGAGATTGTGATGACAGGTAGGTTTAGGCCCTGACTCATAGAGATTGTGATGACAGGTAGGTTTAGGCCCTGACTCATAGAGATTGTGATGACAGGAAGGTTTAGGCCCTGACTCACAGAGATTGAGATGACAGGAAGGTTCAGGCCCTGACTCACAGAGATTGTAATGACAGGAAGGTTTAGGCCCTGACTCACAGAGATTGTGATGACGGGAAGGTTTAGGCACTGAGTCACAGAGATTGTGATGACAGGAAGGTTTAGGCCCTGACTCACAGAGGTTGTGATGGCAGGAAGGTTTAGGCCCTGACTCACAGAGATTGTGATGACAGGAAGGTTTAGGCACTGAGTCACAGAGATTGTGATGACAGGAAGGTTTAGGCACTGACTCACAGAGATTGTGATGATAGGCGGGTTTAGGCCCTGACTCACAGAGGTTGTGATGGCAGGAAGGTTTAGGCCCTGACTCACAGAGATTGTGATGACAGGAAGGTTTAGGCACTGAGTCACAGAGATTGTGATGACAGGAAGGTTTAGGCACTGACTCACAGAGATTGTGATGATAGGAAGGTTTAGGCCCTGACTCACAGAGATTGTGATGACAAGAAGGTTTAGGCCCTGACTCACAGAGATTGTGATGACAGGAAGGTTTAGGCACTGAGTCACAGAGATTGTGATGACAGGAAGGTTTAGGCACTGAGTCACAGAGGTTGTGATGACAGGAAGGTTTAGGTACTGACTCACAGAGATTGTGATGATAGGAAGGTTTAGGCCCTGACTCACAGAGATTGAGATGACAGGAAGGTTCAGGCCCTGACTCACAGAGATTGTAATGACAGGAAGGTTTAGGCCCTGACTCACAGAGATTGTGATGACAGGAAGGTTTAGGCACTGAGTCACAGAGATTGTGATGACAGGAAGGTTTAGGCCCTGACTCACAGAGGTTGTGATGGCAGGAAGGTTTAGGCACTGAGTCACAGAGATTGTGATGACAGGAAGGTTTAGGCACTGACTCACAGAGATTGTGATGATAGGAAGGTTTAGGCCCTGACTCACAGAGGTTGTGATGGCAGGAAGGTTTAGGCCCTGACTCACAGAGATTGTGATGACAGGAAGGTTTAGGCACTGAGTCACAGAGATTGTGATGACAGGAAGGTTTAGGCACTGACTCACAGAGATTGTGATGATAGGAAGGTTTAGGCCCTGACTCACAGAGATTGTGATGACAAGAAGGTTTAGGCCCTGACTCACAGAGATTGTAATGACAGGAAGGTTTAGGCCCTGACTCAGAGATTGTGATGACAGGTAGGTTTAGGCCCTGACTCATAGAGATTGTGATGACAGGAAGGTTTAGGCCCTGACTCACAGAGATTGTAATGACAGGAAGGTTTAGGCCCTGACTCATAGAGATTGTGATGACAGGAAGGTTTAGGTCCTGACTCACAGAGATTGTGATGACAGGAAGGTTTAGGCACTGAGTCACAGAGATTGTGATGACAGGAAGGTTTAGGCCCTGACTCACAGAGATTGTAATGACAGTAAGGTTTAGGCCCTGACTCACAGAGATTGTGATGACAGGAAGGTTTAGGCCCTGACTCACAGAGATTGTGATGACAGGAAGGTTTAGGCACTGAGTCACAGAGATTGTGATGACAGGAAGGTTTAGGCACTGAGTCACAGAGATTGTGATGACAGGAAGGTTTAGGCCCTGACTCACAGAGGTTGTGATGGCAGGAAGGTTTAGGCCCTGACTCACAGAGATTGTGATGACAGGAAGGTTTAGGCACTGAGTCACAGAGATTGTGATGACAGGAAGGTTTAGGCACTGACTCACAGAGATTGTGATGATAGGAAGGTTTAGGCCCTGACTCACAGAGGTTGTGATGGCAGGAAGGTTTAGGCCCTGACTCACAGAGATTGTGATGACAGGAAGGTTTAGGCACTGAGTCACAGAGATTGTGATGACAGGAAGGTTTAGGCACTGACTCACAGAGATTGTGATGATAGGAAGGTTTAGGCCCTGACTCACAGAGATTGTGATGACAAGAAGGTTTAGGCCCTGACTCACAGAGATTGTGATGACAGGAAGGTTTAGGCACTGAGTCACAGAGATTGTGATGACAGGAAGGTTTAGGCACTGAGTCACAGAGGTTGTGATGACAGGAAGGTTTAGGTACTGACTCACAGAGATTGTGATGATAGGAAGGTTTAGGCCCTGACTCACAGAGATTGAGATGACAGGAAGGTTCAGGCCCTGACTCACAGAGATTGTAATGACAGGAAGGTTTAGGCCCTGACTCACAGAGATTGTGATGACGGGAAGGTTTAGGCACTGAGTCACAGAGATTGTGATGACAGGAAGGTTTAGGCCCTGACTCACAGAGGTTGTGATGACAGGAAGGTTTAGGCACTGAGTCACAGAGATTGTGATGACAGGAAGGTTTAGGCACTGACTCACAGAGATTGTGATGATAGGAAGGTTTAGGCCCTGACTCACAGAGGTTGTGATGGCAGGAAGGTTTAGGCCCTGACTCACAGAGATTGTGATGACAGGAAGGTTTAGGCACTGAGTCACAGAGATTGTGATGACAGGAAGGTTTAGGCACTGACTCACAGAGATTGTGATGATAGGAAGGTTTAGGCCCTGACTCACAGAGATTGTGATGACAAGAAGGTTTAGGCCCTGACTCACAGAGATTGTAATGACAGGAACGTTTAGGCCCTGACTCAGAGATTGTGATGACAGGTAGGTTTAGGCCCTGACTCATAGAGATTGTGATGACAGGAAGGTTTAGGCCCTGACTCACAGAGAATGTAATGACAGGAAGGTTTAGGCCCTGACTCATAGAGATTGTGATGACAGGAAGGTTTAGGTCCTGACTCACAGAGATTGTGATGACAGGAAGGTTTAGGCACTGAGTCACAGAGATTGTGATGACAGGAAGGTTTAGGCCCTGACTCACAGAGATTGTAATGACAGGAAGGTTTAGGCCCTGACTCACAGAGATTGTGATGACAGGAAGGTTTAGGCCCTGACTCACAGAGATTGTGATGACAGGAAGGTTTAGGCACTGAGTCACAGAGATTGTGATGACAGGAAGGTTTAGGCACTGACTCACAGAGATTGTGATGACAGGTAGGTTTAGGCCCTGACTCATAGAGATTGTGATGACAGGTAGGTTTAGGCCCTGACTCATAGAGATTGTGATGACAGGAAGGTTTAGGCCCTGACTCACAGAGATTGAGATGACAGGAAGGTTCAGGCCCTGACTCACAGAGATTGTAATGACAGGAAGGTTTAGGCCCTGACTCACAGAGATTGTGATGACGGGAAGGTTTAGGCACTGAGTCACAGAGATTGTGATGACAGGAAGGTTTAGGCCCTGACTCACAGATGTTGTGATGGCAGGAAGGTTTAGGCCCTGACTCACAGAGATTGTGATGACAGGAAGGTTTAGGCACTGAGTCACAGAGATTGTGATGACAGGAAGGTTTAGGCACTGACTCACAGAGATTGTGATGATAGGCGGGTTTAGGCCCTGACTCACAGAGGTTGTGATGGCAGGAAGGTTTAGGCCCTGACTCACAGAGATTGTGATGACAGGAAGGTTTAGGCACTGAGTCACAGAGATTGTGATGACAGGAAGGTTTAGGCACTGACTCACAGAGATTGTGATGATAGGAAGGTTTAGGCCCTGACTCACAGAGATTGTGATGACAAGAAGGTTTAGGCCCTGACTCACAGAGATTGTGATGACAGGAAGGTTTAGGCACTGAGTCACAGAGATTGTGATGACAGGAAGGTTTAGGCACTGAGTCACAGAGGTTGTGATGACAGGAAGGTTTAGGTACTGACTCACAGAGATTGTGATGATAGGAAGGTTTAGGCCCTGACTCACAGAGATTGAGATGACAGGAAGGTTCAGGCCCTGACTCACAGAGATTGTAATGACAGGAAGGTTTAGGCCCTGACTCACAGAGATTGTGATGACGGGAAGGTTTAGGCACTGAGTCACAGAGATTGTGATGACAGGAAGGTTTAGGCCCTGACTCACAGAGGTTGTGATGGCAGGAAGGTTTAGGCACTGAGTCACAGAGATTGTGATGACAGGAAGGTTTAGGCACTGACTCACAGAGATTGTGATGATAGGAAGGTTTAGGCCCTGACTCACAGAGGTTGTGATGGCAGGAAGGTTTAGGCCCTGACTCACAGAGATTGTGATGACAGGAAGGTTTAGGCACTGAGTCACAGAGATTGTGATGACAGGAAGGTTTAGGCACTGACTCACAGAGATTGTGATGATAGGAAGGTTTAGGCCCTGACTCACAGAGATTGTGATGACAAGAAGGTTTAGGCCCTGACTCACAGAGATTGTAATGACAGGAAGGTTTAGGCCCTGACTCAGAGATTGTGATGACAGGTAGGTTTAGGCCCTGACTCATAGAGATTGTGATGACAGGAAGGTTTAGGCCCTGACTCACAGAGATTGTAATGACAGGAAGGTTTAGGCCCTGACTCATAGAGATTGTGATGACAGGAAGGTTTAGGTCCTGACTCACAGAGATTGTGATGACAGGAAGGTTTAGGCACTGAGTCACAGAGATTGTGATGACAGGAAGGTTTAGGCCCTGACTCACAGAGATTGTAATGACAGTAAGGTTTAGGCCCTGACTCACAGAGATTGTGATGACAGGAAGGTTTAGGCCCTGACTCACAGAGATTGTGATGACAGGAAGGTTTAGGCACTGAGTCACAGAGATTGTGATGACAGGAAGGTTTAGGCACTGACTCACAGAGATTGTGATGACAGGTAGGTTTAGGCCCTGACTCATAGAGATTGTGATGACAGGTAGGTTTAGGCCCTGACTCAGAGATTGTGATGACAGGAAGGTTTAGGCCCTGACTCATAGAGATTGTGATGACAGGTAGGTTTAGGCCCTGACTCATAGAGATTGTGATGACAGGAAGGTTTAGGCCCTGATTCAGAGATTGTGATGACAGGAAGGTTTAGGCCCTGACTCATAGAGATTGTGATGACAGGAAGGTTTAGGCCCTGACTCATAGAGATTGTGATGACAGGAAGGTTTAGGCCCTGACTCATAGAGATTGTGATGACAGGAAGGTTTAGGCCCTGACTCATAGAGATTGTGATGACAGGAAGGTTTAGGCCCTGACTCAGAGATTGTGATGACAGGTAGGTTTAGGCCCTGACTCATAGAGATTGTGATGACAGGAAGGTTTAGGCCCTGACTCATAGAGATTGTGATGACAGGAAGGTTTAGGCCCTGACTCAGAGATTGTGATGACAGGTAGGTTTAGGCACTGACTCACAGAGATTGTGATGACAGGTAGGTTTAGGCCCTGACTCATAGAGATTGTGATGACAGGTAGGTTTAGGCCCTGACTCAGAGATTGTGATGACAGGAAGGTTTAGGCCCTGACTCATAGAGATTGTGATGACAGGTAGGTTTAGGCCCTGACTCATAGAGATTGTGATGACAGGAAGGTTTAGGCCCTGATTCAGAGATTGTGATGACAGGAAGGTTTAGGCCCTGACTCAGAGATTGTGATGACAGGTAGGTTTAGGCCCTGACTCATAGAGATTGTGATGACAGGAAGGTTTAGGCCCTGACTCACAGAGATTGTAATGACAGGAAGGTTTAGGCCCTGACTCATAGAGATTGTGATGACAGGAAGGTTTAGGTCCTGACTCACAGAGATTGTGATGACAGGAAGGTTTAGGCACTGAGTCACAGAGATTGTGATGACAGGAAGGTTTAGGCCCTGACTCACAGAGATTGTAATGACAGTAAGGTTTAGGCCCTGACTCACAGAGATTGTGATGACAGGAAGGTTTAGGCCCTGACTCACAGAGATTGTGATGACAGGAAGGTTTAGGCACTGAGTCACAGAGATTGTGATGACAGGAAGGTTTAGGCACTGACTCACAGAGATTGTGATGACAGGTAGGTTTAGGCCCTGACTCATAGAGATTGTGATGACAGGTAGGTTTAGGCCCTGACTCAGAGATTGTGATGACAGGAAGGTTTAGGCCCTGACTCATAGAGATTGTGATGACAGGTAGGTTTAGGCCCTGACTCATAGAGATTGTGATGACAGGAAGGTTTAGGCCCTGATTCAGAGATTGTGATGACAGGAAGGTTTAGGCCCTGACTCATAGAGATTGTGATGACAGGAAGGTTTAGGCCCTGACTCATAGAGATTGTGATGACAGGAAGGTTTAGGCCCTGACTCATAGAGATTGTGATGACAGGAAGGTTTAGGCCCTGACTCATAGAGATTGTGATGACAGGAAGGTTTAGGCCCTGACTCAGAGATTGTGATGACAGGTAGGTTTAGGCCCTGACTCATAGAGATTGTGATGACAGGAAGGTTTAGGCCCTGACTCATAGAGATTGTGATGACAGGAAGGTTTAGGCCCTGACTCAGAGATTGTGATGACAGGTAGGTTTAGGCACTGACTCACAGAGATTGTGATGACAGGTAGGTTTAGGCCCTGACTCATAGAGATTGTGATGACAGGTAGGTTTAGGCCCTGACTCAGAGATTGTGATGACAGGAAGGTTTAGGCCCTGACTCATAGAGATTGTGATGACAGGTAGGTTTAGGCCCTGACTCATAGAGATTGTGATGACAGGAAGGTTTAGGCCCTGATTCAGAGATTGTGATGACAGGAAGGTTTAGGCCCTGACTCATAGAGATTGTGATGACAGGAAGGTTTATGCCCTGACTCATAGAGATTGTGATGACAGGAAGGTTTAGGCCCTGACTCATAGAGATTGTGATGACAGGAAGGTTTAGGCCCTGACTCATAGAGATTGTGATGACAGGAAGGTTTAGGCCCTGACTCAGAGATTGTGATGACAGGTAGGTTTAGGCCCTGACTCATAGAGATTGTGATGACAGGAAGGTTTAGGCCCTGACTCAGAGATTGTGATGACAGGTAGGTTTAGGCCCTGACTCAGAGATTGTGATGACAGGTAGGTTTAGGCCCTGACTCAGAGATTGTGATGACAGGTAGGTTTAGGCCCTGACTCATAGAGATTGTGATTTTTATTTTCATTTATTTCATTTTATTTAACCTTTATTTAACCAGGTAGGCAAGTTGAGAACAAATTCTCATTTACAATTGCGACCTGGCCAAGATAAAGCAAAACAGTTCGATAGATACAACAACACAGAGTTACACATGGAGTAAAACAAACATACAGTCAATAATAAAGTATAAACAAGTCTATATACGATGTGAGCAAATGAGGTGAGAAGGAGGTAAAGGCAAAAAGGTCATGGTGGCAAAGTAAATACAATATAGCAAGTAAAACACTGGAATGGTAGATTTGCAATGGAAGAATGTGCAAAGTAGAAATGAAAATAATGGGGTGCAAAGGAGCAAAATCAATAAATAAAATAAATACAGTAGGGAACGAGGTAGTTGTTTGGGCTAAATTATAGGTGGGCTATGTACAGGTGCAGTAATCTGTGAGCTGCTCTTACAGTTGGTGCTTAAAGCTAGTGAGGGAGATAAGTGTTTCCAGTTTCAGAGATTTTTGTAGTTCGTTCCAGTCATTGGCAGCAGAGAACTGGAAGGAGAGGCGGCCAAAGAAAGAATTGGTTTTGGGGGTGACTAGAGAGATATACCTGCTGGAGCGTGTGCTACAGGTGGGAGATGCTATGGTGACCAGCGAGCTGAGATAAGGGGGGACTTTACCTAGCAGGGTCTTGTAGATGACATGGAGGCAGTGGGTTTGGCGACGAGTATGAAGCGAGGGTCAGCCAACGAGAGCGTATAGGTCGCAATGGTGGGTAGTATATGGAGCTTTGGTGACAAAACGGATTGCACTGTGATAGACTGCATCCAATTTGTTGAGTAGGGTATTGGAGGCTATTTTGTAAATGACATCGCCAAAGTCGAGGATTGGTAGGATGGTCAGTTTTACAAGGGTATGTTTGGCAGCATGAGTGAAGGAGGCTTTGTTGCGAAATAGGAAGCCAATTCTAGATTTAACTTTGGATTGGAGATGTTTGATATGGGTCTGGAAGGAGAGTTTACAGTCTAACCAGACACCTAAGTATTTGTAGTTGTCCACGTATTCTAAGTCAGAGCCGTCCAGAGTAGTGATGTTGGACAGGCAGGTAGGTGCAGGTAGCGATCGGTTGAAGAGCATGCATTTAGTTTTACTTGTATTTAAGAGCAATTGGAGGCCACAGAAGGAGAGTTGTATGGCATTGAAGCTTGCCTGGAGGGTTGTTAACACAGTGTCCAAAGAAGGGCCAGAAGTATACAGAATGGTGTCGTCTGCGTAGAGGTGGATCAGAGACTCACCAGCAGCAAGAGCGACCTCATTGATGTATACAGAGAAGAGAGTCGGTCCAAGAATTGAACCCTGTGGCACCCCCATAGAGATGACAGGAAGGTTTAGGCCCTGACTCATAGAGATTGTGATGACAGGTAGGTTTAGGCCCTGACTCATAGAGATTGTGATGACAGGAAGGTTTAGGCCCTGACTCAGAGATTGTGATGACAGGTAGGTTTAGGCCCTGACTCATAGAGATTGTGATGACAGGAAGGTTTAGGCCCTGACTCATAGAGATTGTGATGACAGGAAGGTTTAGGCCCTGACTCAGAGATTGTGATGACAGGTAGGTTTAGGCACTGACTCACAGAGATTGTGATGACAGGTAGGTTTAGGCCCTGACTCATAGAGATTGTGATGACAGGTAGGTTTAGGCCCTGACTCAGAGATTGTGATGACAGGAAGGTTTAGGCCCTGACTCATAGAGATTGTGATGACAGGTAGGTTTAGGCCCTGACTCATAGAGATTGTGATGACAGGAAGGTTTAGGCCCTGATTCAGAGATTGTGATGACAGGAAGGTTTAGGCCCTGACTCATGAGATTGTGATGACAGGAAGGTTTATGCCCTGACTCATAGAGATTGTGATGACAGGAAGGTTTAGGCCCTGACTCATAGAGATTGTGATGACAGGAAGGTTTAGGCCCTGACTCATAGAGATTGTGATGACAGGAAGGTTTAGGCCCTGACTCAGAGATTGTGATGACAGGTAGGTTTAGGCCCTGACTCATAGAGATTGTGATGACAGGAAGGTTTAGGCCCTGACTCAGAGATTGTGATGACAGGTAGGTTTAGGCCCTGACTCAGAGATTGTGATGACAGGTAGGTTTAGGCCCTGACTCAGAGATTGTGATGACAGGTAGGTTTAGGCCCTGACTCATAGAGATTGTGATTTTTATTTTCATTTATTTCATTTTATTTAACCTTTATTTAACCAGGTAGGCAAGTTGAGAACAAATTCTCATTTACAATTGCGACCTGGCCAAGATAAAGCAAAACAGTTCGATAGATACAACAACACAGAGTTACACATGGAGTAAAACAAACATACAGTCAATAATAAAGTATAAACAAGTCTATATACGATGTGAGCAAATGAGGTGAGAAGGGAGGTAAAGGCAAAAAAGGTCATGGTGGCAAAGTAAATACAATATAGCAAGTAAAACACTGGAATGGTAGATTTGCAATGGAAGAATGTGCAAAGTAGAAATGAAAATAATGGGGTGCAAAGGAGCAAAATCAATAAATAAAATAAATACAGTAGGGAACGAGGTAGTTGTTTGGGCTAAATTATAGGTGGGCTATGTACAGGTGCAGTAATCTGTGAGCTGCTCTTACAGTTGGTGCTTAAAGCTAGTGAGGGAGATAAGTGTTTCCAGTTTCAGAGATTTTTGTAGTTCGTTCCAGTCATTGGCAGCAGAGAACTGGAAGGAGAGGCGGCCAAAGAAAGAATTGGTTTTGGGGGTGACTAGAGAGATATACCTGCTGGAGCGTGTGCTACAGGTGGGAGATGCTATGGTGACCAGCGAGCTGAGATAAGGGGGGACTTTACCTAGCAGGGTCTTGTAGATGACATGGAGGCAGTGGGTTTGGCGACGAGTATGAAGCGAGGGTCAGCCAACGAGAGCGTATAGGTCGCAATGGTGGGTAGTATATGGAGCTTTGGTGACAAACGGATTGCACTGTGATAGACTGCATCCAATTTGTTGAGTAGGGTATTGGAGGCTATTTTGTAAATGACATCGCCAAAGTCGAGGATTGGTAGGATGGTCAGTTTTACAAGGGTATGTTTGGCAGCATGAGTGAAGGAGGCTTTGTTGCGAAATAGGAAGCCAATTCTAGATTTAACTTTGGATTGGAGATGTTTGATATGGGTCTGGAAGGAGAGTTTACAGTCTAACCAGACACCTAAGTATTTGTAGTTGTCCACGTATTCTAAGTCAGAGCCGTCCAGAGTAGTGATGTTGGACAGGCAGGTAGGTGCAGGTAGCGATCGGTTGAAGAGCATGCATTTAGTTTTACTTGTATTTAAGAGCAATTGGAGGCCACAGAAGGAGAGTTGTATGGCATTGAAGCTTGCCTGGAGGGTTGTTAACACAGTGTCCAAAGAAGGGCCAGAAGTATACAGAATGGTGTCGTCTGCGTAGAGGTGGATCAGAGACTCACCAGCAGCAAGAGCGACCTCATTGATGTATACAGAGAAGAGAGTCGGTCCAAGAATTGAACCCTGTGGCACCCCCATAGAGATGACAGGAAGGTTTAGGCCCTGACTCATAGAGATTGTGATGACAGGTAGGTTTAGGCCCTGACTCATAGAGATTGTGATGACAGGAAGGTTTAGGCCCTGACACAGAGATTGTGATGACAGGTAGGTTTAGGCCCTGACTCAGAGATTGTGATGACAGGTAGGTTTAGGCCCTGACTCATAGAGATTGTGATGACAGGAAGGTTTAGGCCCTGACTCAGAGATTGTGATGACAGGTAGGTTTAGGCCCTGACACAGAGATTGTGATGACAGGTAGGTTTAGGCCCTGACTCAGAGATTGTGATGACAGGTAGGTTTAGGCCCTGACTCATAGAGATTGTGATGACAGGAAGGTTTAGGCCCTGACTCAGAGATTGTGATGACAGGTAGGTTTAGGCCCTGACTCATAGAGATTGTGATGACAGGTAGGTTTAGGCCCTGACTCATAGAGATTGTGATGACAGGAAGGTTTAGGCCCTGACACAGAGATTGTGATGACAGGTAGGTTTAGGCCCTGACTCATAGAGATTGTGATGACAGGAAGGTTTAGGCCCTGACTCATAGAGATTGTGATGACAGGAAGGTTTAGGCACTGAGTCAGAGATTGTGATGACAGGTAGGTTTAGGCCCTGACTCATAGAGATTGTGATGACAGGAAGGTTTAGGCCCTGACTCATAGAGATTGTGATGACAGGAAGGTTTAGGCACTGAGTCAGAGATTGTGATGACAGGTAGGTTTAGGCCCTGACTCATAGAGTTTGAGATGACAGGAAGGTTTAGGCCCTGACTCATAGAGATTGAGATGACAGGAATGTTTAGGCCCTGACTCATAGAGATTGTGATGACAGAAAGGTTTAGGCCCTGACTCATATAGATTGTGATGACAGGAAAGGTTTAGGTGTGTCTAGAGTGGGTGTTATAAAAGTGCCTGTCTTGATAAATGTCTCTACCCAACGTATAAATGAAAACACTGGCACACAGAGATCAAACGCATAGAGCCGGATGTTTCCCAGCACTGCAGAGTGAACCAGGCCACTGAGTGGACAAGGAAAAGGGACTGAGCGCTAGTGATGTTGCTGGAAGCTCCCTAATTACACCTCCCCTCCAGTAGTGGTAGTGGTGAGAGGAGTTGTCTGGGCTTTATGCTCTCCTTCCTTGATGGCCCCTGGGATCCCTTTGTTCTGTTGTAAACCATTCTGAAGGAAGGACGCCTAATTGCTCGGCGCATACTAATGAGTTTGCAAACTAATTAAAGGGGTATATTACGCCCTGTGGGGGCCCCCATCACTAAGAAAGCCAGGGACATCTTTAATGAGGGGCCTTGATAACCCTTCAAAGGAAGGATGTGTAGTGTCTGTAATGATGCCCAGGGTAAAGCCAGTCTCAGCCGGGAAGTGTGAACCATGCCGTCCTGCCGCTGCTCTGCTCAGCTCACCTTGGGTGTGTGAAGACTCGCAAGCAGATGCCAAGTGATTTCAATCCGTCGCCCACAGCTACCTACCTACATGTCCAACTCACTCTCTCTTCAGTGAGTTCAAAGAGCCACGCTGCACCTTTCCCACAGCAGGAGGCATATAGGCAGGTTTATAAGTAGGTAGGCCCCACGCTCATATTGTTTAGAAAAAGATGAATATTCCAGTGTTCATATTTCCAGTGAGTCATTTTTTAAGAATAAGATTAAGCATTTTGTTGTTTTGTCTTTCAAAATAGGCTGACCTATATCACACTCAAACTTCAAATGGCAGAAACAGTGGGAAGCAGCTGGGCAGAATAATAATTTTTTATAAATAGTGTCTGTGTCATATGGACTGAATTCAGCTTGGAAATAGATGAAGGCTCAGCATTAGTCCTTATTCATGATTTCCTAGTCTCTTCATCTATGACAACACATGGCAGCCTTTGCCATGTGTTGAAGATTCAGACAGTGCTCTCAGTCTTATCTGATGGGATTGCAGCGGTGACACGATACAGTAAACAGCTTCTTTCTCCAGCAAAGTCAATCCTCCCTTCAGTACACAAGACCATTTTTTTGTTTGGTCACAATATTTTCTCTGGTGACAGTGATGGCTGTTATTTTGCCTGTGGCTCCTGTCAAAACTAACATGGCTTAATTGACTGCGAGCGAATGAGCCCCTGGATTGATCCTGTCAGGCTCCTGAGGAAGTGATGCTGCTCCATCTGTGAGGCGCAACTCCAGCGACAGCAGCAATCTGTTGCTTGGGGATGAGCCAAGGCATTAAAAAAGGCTGAATTACTGAGAGTACCTCAGGCACATCACGTGGATCCTGATCAGCTGTCAGCCACAGCACACACCAGTAAACACGTGCACACACCAGTAAACACGTGCACACACCAGTAAACACGTGCACACACCAGTAAACACGTGCACACACCAGTAAACACGTGCACACAGACACTAAAACACACACACAAAGTCATTCGTCATTCCAGTCAACACACTTTGCACCACGGATACTAATGGAAAACTCAAGTGGTCTCAATATCTCCCTGGAGGTATTGAAGGAAATCAGAATAGTCTTGTCTCAGCTTGGGCTGTCCTCAGGGAATTTATAAAACACAGGCTGCTGTCACCCATTCTTCAGGCATTGTCATTTGTTCTAAAAAACGATGGTGTGTTGTCACCCTCTTGTCTTTCCCTTTCCCTTTCCCCATTCCTCAAACATCAAATATGCCCTGTCATGACCCAACCTTCCACCTCTCTCCTTCTCTCTGCCTCTCCCTTCTCCTCCCTCACTCTTTCTCTCTGCCTCTCCCTTCTCCTCCCTCTCTCCTTCTCTCTGTCTACTAAAGTGTGTGGTGCGGCAGCGCCTTCTGGCATGATTAAATATTTAGACGCCTGTCAATGTAGATGGCGGTCAGAGACGCGGCAGAATAATCTGGGGGACAGCTGCTGTGCCACATCTGGGTGCCACTGATAGCAGGGGAAGGTGTGCGGCTGTCTTCCGTTGGAGCCGAGAGGAGACTTCAGAGCCGCAGCCATCTGTCAATCAGTGGGCAGAGTCGTAACGAAGCTCACCATTGTGGGCATACTCAGACGGATAGATGCCTGACAGACTTTGGATGGCATCGGAGAGTCGTAGATGGTACTTTTGTTGGATAGTTTTGTGTGCTTCTGTACCTTTGAATTCCATTCCTCAGCGACAGACAGAGCCTGGCCTGGTTGCTGTTGCTCAATGTGTTTGAGAATTCATAAATAAATAGCCTGCCTACGCCCGCTTTAATCCAATTTATCTCTTATTATCATCAACCTACAAGGATATTCGCTAATATATTTTTGTAAGCATAATGTGGCAATGAGGTCTCATTCACTCTATGTTTTCAACACGAGAAAGTAAGCTAGTCATTTGAATGACTGTGGACTTTGTTTGGTCTTGCTGGTAATGTGAGGTGGCTGGAGGTGCGATGTGTCGGAGCATTTGAAGAAGATTGAGTGTGAACAGCCGCCCACTTCTCTCTTCCCTGCACTTTTCATCTGAGAGGGTGAGCGGGCCAAATGTGAATGGCTGTAGCTATCCAGTGGTGCTGTGCTGTGAGGCCGGTCGGCTGGCCTGAAAATCACTTTCCGTTCCTCTCCTAGGCACATGGGACAGGATATGGATGCGTCTCCTCTCGGCTCAGGCCCTCCCGACAACGTGATTAATGGCACTCGCTTCTCTCCCCATCTCATTCTGTTACTGTCAGAGTTAAGTGGGCCGAAGACAATAATAAACAGTCAGTCTTCTGTGAACCCCTAACACGATCATTCCACCCCACCCAACCCCCCCCCCCTCTCCAATGAGAGAGAGGAAGAGGGGTGGTGTGTATTTGAGACAGAGGGAGAGGTAGAGACACAGAATGGTTGCGATGGAGTGAAATGGATGAAGAGAGACACATCAGGAGAGAGATAGTGTCTGATATATGTGTGAGAAAACAGCTAATAGAGAAAACAGTTAGGACAATTGTAAAACCATGTTTTGAATATGAAATGAAAGCAATAGAGAAACAAGGAAGGAAATAAAACAGAGCGACAAGAAGTTTGAGAGTGATAGTGTGAGAGAGAAGATAGGTCAGGTCCCACGCCTGCTGTTTTATTCACTAGTGTGCTGTCTTTGCCTGCCTCTCTTCCCCCGAGCCTGTCACTTCACTCTGCCACTTCCTCTTCAGCCCAGCACTCCCTCCTTCCCTCACTCCCAGGCAGCCCCACAATGCTCCAGGATAACAACAGACCCTGTCACACAACGTTGTCTTCCTCCACCAGACACAGAGAGAACGCTATGATGTCACGGCTCTTCTCAGGCTTTCCAACAACGAGTAGGAATAAGAGAACAGGTCCTGGTTTGATTCATGTGCCTGGACTGGATAGTTCCACTGGCTGACTGTGGGTTAGGAGCCCCAAAGCCCCTCTGCTGATACCCTAAACCGTGGGACCCTCTCTCTATCCTCCTCTCCTCGCTCCTCTTATTACGGAGGATGACTTACCCTACAGCCCTGTACTCAGTGACCGCGAAATCCACAGGCCCTTGTACCATTCTCATCCTCCAGGGATCCCTTTTGTTTCTAGAAGATCTGCCCCAGAGAAATGAAGTGCCATGATCTCATCACACAGGCCCATTGTTTTCACTCTCATACACACTGTGTAATGGCCATGGAGATAAGGGGATGATTCAGGCCTTTCACTGGAGGAAATGGGAACGCTTGCCGGAGAAGAAGTGAAATTACTGTTTTGATGGCTTTTGGTGGTGGGGGGCATAATTGCTGGATGGATGGAGGGATGGATGGATGGGTGGAGGGATGGATGGAGTGTGAGGAATCTTAACACACGGGAGACGAGTATATCTAATACTGCAGGCAGTTGGAAGGAAGGGAGCATGCAGAAGGTTATATATACAGCGGGTTGCCTTAATGGATGTGTATATATAATAGCAGTTATACTAAAATAGCGTATTTTTTTCTCCCCAACCCTTGCCCCTTCTGGATTGAAACTCCCATTGTTGATAGCAACGCTGATTACGATATTGTTCCATGCGCATCACCATAGTAACGGCAGTTAATTTCATATTGTTTGTGCATGAGATAGTTGCTAGGGCCTTTAGGAATATGAGATGAGCTTAATATATTTGGCAACTGGCATAAGGCTCATCAACACATTCCAGAAAACAAGGGACAGAGGATTACAGGATGTAGTAATGACAGGGACAGAGCATAAATACTATGCAGGATTATAATTAGCATTACTCTGTGCATTTAAACACACTCCCACATTGACTTCTGGGGGAAATGTTGTATTAATTGGGTGGCTTTTCTTTTCTCCCTACTTTTAAGTAATTTCAGCAGCAAACAAAAGGCTTGGCGATTAGGCGACACCGAGTCACGCCAGATCGACATTAGCCATGCCACAAACTCCCTCTGGAAACACCTCTACCCAGGGAGAGAAGGAGAGGAGGGCATTCAGAAAGGAGTCAGAGTTAGCTTTGAAGCCCTCTGTGAAGGATAACTGAAAAGGGGGATCGATGTGAGAGGGAGCCTGATAAGACAAGGCAGGCACACACAGGGCTGTATCCTCGGGGTGGAGAGACTACAGTGGGGGGACAGGAAAGGGTTTCCTGGTGCCGAGGCTGAGCCCTGGACCTGAGGGGAATTAATGTAGAGAGAGACTGGAGACTGGCTCGGCTTCCCACTCCAGTCTTCCTAGTTTCCCACCTCAGCATTCAGCTATCGTCTCTCTCGCTCTCTCTCTCGCTCTCGCTTTCTCTCCCCCTCTCTCCATCTTTCTCTCTCTCTATCCCTCCCTCTCCCTCCTTCCCATCCCTCTCTATCTCTCCCCGGCCACGGCAGCTTTATCATTCATTTCCGTCCAGAAGTGGGGAGAAGTTGTAAAGCTAATTAAGGTGCGGGGATGCGGCGGCTCGACAGATGTGCATTGAGACGGCCAGCTATTGAATAGCGGGGATAATAGTGTGCAGACCTGGTGGGCAGTGGGGGCTGTGTTGGAGGGAACTCTTTACCTGGGCGTGCATGTTAATAAGAGCCTGCCTGTCTGTCTGTCTGTCTGCCAAGAGCAGGGAATTAAGGGGGAAGGGAAGCGTGTCGCCTGCCTCTTACTGAAGAAACAAGACTGCCTAGCTGATTAGGAGCACAAATTTACCCAGGTCGGTAAGGCAGGGAGATATGCAGCTCTGTAGGACAGAGAGAGAGAAAAAATACCTGTCTTTATTAACAAGGAATAATGTGAGAGGAAAATGGAGCGGAGGATATACTGTACCTGTTGTGGATGTTGAACAGTAGAGTTGATTTGGTATTGTCGATGACAGTCATCAACATTAGATGTATCTATGTGTAATTTCTCTCTACTTGATGTCATTGAAAGCCATAATCACCAGCTAAATGAGACAGAGAAGTGGGCCGTGGTTGAAGTGTTGCACTAAGAGTACTTTGCTGGATCAAACAGTATATTAGAGATGTTTGGCTCTTGACTAGTACACAATGTTTGCTTTTAGCTCTTGACTTTTTATTGATCATACAGACCATACTACTGCCAAGTGCATTGAAGCTGTATGAGAAATATAGGAAATATGTGAGTGAACGCAACTCGAATATATGTTCTGGTGAAAGGGTCTTTTGTCTAATAAATTGACAAATTTGGACACTGGAAAGCATACTGCAGGGTATAGATCTTTGATTCATTTAAATCATTCATATTAACTCGTTTGATGCTACCATTTCTCATGACATACAATGACTTCAGAAAGTATTCACACCCCTTGACTTTTTCCACATTTTGATGTGTATTTAATTCAATGTATTGCATTGTCATTTCTGGTCAACGATCGACACAAAATACTCTTTAGTGTCAAAGTGGAAGAGAAATACTACATTTATTCAAAATTAATGATAGATAAAACAGTAATATATCTTTGATTGGATAAGTATTCACCGCCTGAGACAAGACATGTTAGAAACGTCTTTGTCAGCCATTACAGCTGTGAGTCTTTCTGGGTAAGTCTCTAAGAGCTTTGCACACCTGGATTGTACAATATTTGCTCATTATTATTTAGAAAAATATTCAACCTCTGTCAAGTTGCTAGAAAGACATTTGAAAGTCTTGCCAAAGATTTGCAGACAATTTAAGTGAAAACGGTAACTAGACCACTAAGGAACATTCAATGATGTCTTTGTAAGCATCTCCAGTATAGATTTGGCTTTGTGTTTTAGGTTATTGTCCTGCTGCTGAAAGCTGGATTTGTCTCCCACTGTGTGTTGGAAAGAAGTCTGAATCAGGTTTTCCTTAGGATTTTGCCTGTGCTTAGCTTTATTCCCTTTGTTTTTATCCTCAAAAACTCCCTACTCCTTGCCGATGACAAGCTTACCAATAACTTGATCCAGCCACCACCATGCTTGAAAATATAAGGAGTGGTACTCCGTGATGTGTTGTGTTGGATTTGCCCAAACATAACGCTTTGTAGTCAGGACAAAAAATGGATTTCTATGCCAGAAGTTGCCCTTCCTTATGAGTCATTGCGGTTGAATCTGTGCTTGAAATTCACTACTCGATTGAGGGACCTTGCAGATAATTGTATGTGTGGGGTACAGAGATGGGGTAGCCATTCAAAAATCCTGTTTACCACTATTATTAAACACAGAATGAGTCCATGCAACTTATATGACTTGTTAAGCACATGTTTACTCCTGAACTTATTAAGGCTTGCTATAACAAAGGGATTAAATACTTAATGACTTAAGACATTTCTGCTTTTCATTTTTTATTAATTTAAAAAATGTTTTACAAACTAAATTTCACTTTGACATTATGGGGTTTCATGTGTAGATCAGTGAAACAGCATCTCAATTTAACACAACTAAATGTGGAAAAAGTCAAGGGGTGTGACTACATTCTGAAAGGCAATGTTTATTCTGCACAGACCTTTTCAGCATTAATGTAGTGCACCGACAAGTCTATGTTTGTTGAATGAAATATGATATCAAACAGAGAAACCCCACACTTGAAAGAAAATAGCAGGGTTGGCTTTAGAGCTTAACACATTATTTTCTCTGTTTGGATGAGAGGAAAATGCTAACAATAGTTTCCTCCTATAGATGGTTGCACAGCTCCAATCTCCCACACAAAGCCTTGTTCACCAGCTATCTCCCCGTTTTTAATTAGCTTCCTTCAACACAGACAGTCTGATCTTACTTCTGCCTAATTGTGATTATTTACACAATAAAGGTTTATGGGTATTTATAGCCCCCTTTTCCTCCCAGTATTCAATGTCTGCTGTTAATAATGAGTAGGAAATTATTTTCAACACTCCATCATTATCTGTGTCTTCAAGTACTGTCTTCCTTTTAATATGCTAATGCTGGCTGATATAATCGCCTAGTAATTGTAAAACACTTCAAGTACGACACATTTTGTGTGGCACTCTCCTGAATGAAGAAATCACAGTCAAGACAAAAAGCAGCTCTTGAATATGTTGAGGATCTGTTTGTGTTCTCAGGAGAGATGCTTCGGCTCGGCAATGAATGGTTATTCCATTCTAGATGGCAGAATTCCAAATGACACGGCACTGGTGTATCCTGAAGGAAAAGTGTAGGTTAGCTCAGCCTCAAATCCCACATCTCCATGCTCCTGACGCTCGCCTCTGTCTAATCACCAGGCCCTTTATTCCCAATAATCAACCACACAGAGAGTTTACAGATTACCATTGATCCTATACGAGAGAGCAGATTTATAGTAGGTGGGTACTGCTGTCAAACCGTCTTAAATGAATTGTTCATTAAGTTGCCCCTACTGCTAGGTAACTACAGAGTAATAACTGTAGTAATACTGCAGGAGTTACATAGGTGTTACTATGTAATTACATGGTAATACATTTGTAGCGCTTTCAGTTATTAAACATTTGGAACAAGGAATGTGTAATTACACAGCCACTTGCTGAAGTTTATTCCACATGTGCAATAATGGATGTTATTACACATTTTCTTGTTCCACTATTTAAGTAATGTTTTGTAATTACACATTTGAAAGTAATCTTTGAATCACCACGTTAATAACTCTAACCAAAATCGGACCCTGTGACTTGTTACTAACTACAAGGTGTACAAGGTATCATTGAATCTACATGGAATACCAGGGTTGATAAATAGGCTAGGACCTGGTAACAACAATTGGAACAAGGTACATCCTGTCATTGCTACTCTAACTTCCACGATGCATACAAAGCCCTCCCCCGCCCTGCCTTCAGCAAATCTGACCATGACTCCATTTTGTTGCTCCCAGCCTATAGACAGAAACGAAAATAGGAAATGCCCATGCACAGGTCTATCCAACGCTAGTCTGACCAATCGGATTCCACGCTTCAAGATTGCTTCGATCACGTGGACTGGGATAACATTGATGTATACGTTGACTCGGTGAGCGAGTTTATTAGAAAGTGCATCGGAGATGTCTTACCCACTGTGACTAGTAAAACCTTTCCTAACCAAAAACCGTGGATTGATGGCAGCATTCGCGCAAAACTGGAAAAGTGAACTTTTAATCATGGCAAGGTGACTGGAAACATGACGAAATACAAACAATGCAGCTATTTCCTCATAGAAAATCATACAAACAAAGCGTCTGTATAGAGACAAAGTAGAGTCGCAATTCAACGGCTCAAACACAAGACGTATGTGGCAGGGTCTACAGTCAATCGCAGATTACAAAAAGAAAACCAGCCCCGTCGGGGATATTAACGTCTTGCTCCCAGACAAATTAAACAACTTCTTTGCTCGCTTTGAGGATACGAGAGAACAGATTTATAGTAGTTTGGTACTGCTGTCAAACCGTCTTAATCTTACAGTGCCACTGACACGGCCTGTGTGTTCTCCTTCTCCATATCCAATGTGAGTAAAACATTTAAACGTGTTAACCCTCGCAGGGCTGCCGACCCAGACGGCATACCTAGCTGCGTCCTCAGAGCATGCACAGACCAGCTGGCTGGTGTGTTTTCTGACATATTCAATTTATCCCTATCCCAGTCTGCTGTCCCCACATGCTTCAAGATGGCCACCATTGTTCCTGTTCCCAAGAAAGCTAAAGTAACTGAACTAAATGACTATCGCCCGTTGCACTCACTTCTGTCATCATGAAGTGCTTTGAGAGTCTAGTCAAGAATCATATCACCTCCACCCTACCTGATACCCTAGACCCACTTAAATTTGCTTACCGCCCCAATAGATCCACTGACGATGCAAACTCCATCACACTGCACACTGCCCTATCTCATCTGGACAAGAGGAATACCTATGTAAGAATGCTGTTCATTTACTGCAGCTATTTAACACCATAGTACCCTCCAAACTCATCATTAAGCTCAAGACCCCGGGTCTCAACCCCGCCCTGTGCAACTGGGTCCTGGACTTTCTGACGGGCCACCCGGGGGTTGTGAAGGTAGGAAACAACATCTTCATCCTCCACAATGGGGCCCCACGAGGGTGCGTTCTCAGCCCACTTCTGAACTCCCTTTTCACCCATGACTGCGTGGCCATGCACGCTTCCAACTCAATCATCAAGTTTGTAGATGACACTAGAGTAGGCTTCATTACGGCCTACAGGGAGGAGGTGAGGGCCCTCGGAGTGTGGTGTCAGGAAAATAACATCTCACTCAACGTCAACAAAACAAAGGAGATGATCGTGGACTTCAGGAAACAGCAGAGGGGTCAAACCCCCATCTACATCAACGGGACAGTAGTGGAGAAGGTGGAAAGTTTTAAGTTCCTCGGGTGTATACATCACCGGCAAACTGAAATGATCCACCCACACAGACAGCGTGGTGAAGAAGGAGCAATAGAGCTTCTTCAACCTCAGGAGGCTGAGGAAATTTGGCTTGTCAACTATAACACTCACATATTTTACAGATGCACAATCGAGAGCATCCGGACGGGCTGTATCACTCCCTGGTATGGCAACTTCACCGCACTCAACCGCAAGGCTCTCCAGAGGGTCGTGCGGTCTGCACAACGCATCATTGGGGCAAACTCCCTGCCCTCCAGGACACCTACAGCACCTGATGTCACAGGAAGTCACCCGAGCCACTGCATGTTCACCCCACTATCATCCAGAAGGTGAGGTTAGTACAGGTGCATCAAAGCTGGGACCGAGAGACTGAAAAACAGCTTCTATCTCAAGGCCATCGGACTGTTAAACAGCCATCACTAACATAGAGAGGCTTCTGCCAACATACAGACTCAAATCTCTGGCCACTTTGATAAATGGACTTAACAAAGGTATCACTAGTCACTTTAAAGACTGCCACTTTAATAATGTTTACATATTTATTACTCAACACCTATGTATATACTGTATTCTATACCATCTACTGCATCTTGCCTATGCCGCACAGCCATCGCTCATCCATATATTTATAGGGTCAACAGCCCTGCACCACCCACAGCAACTTGCCCAAACCTCCCCCATTTCTCCTTCACCCAAATCCAGATAGCTTATGTTCTGAAAGAGTTGCAATATCTGATCCCCAAATCAGCTGGGCTAGACCATCTGGACCCTCTCTTTCTAAAATGATCTGCCGCAATTGTTGCAGGTCCATTAATAGCCTGTTCAACCTCACTTTCGTATCGTCTGAGATCCCCAAAGATTGGAAATCTGCCATGGTCATCCCCCTCTTCAAAGGGGGAGACACTCTAGACTCAAACTGTTGCAGACCTATATCTACCCTACCCTGCCTTTCTAAGGTCTTCGAAAGCCAAGTTAACAAACAGATCACCGACCATTTCGAATCCCACCGTACCTTCTCCACTATGCATTCTGGTTTCCGAGCTGGTCATGGGTGCACCTCAGCCATGCTCAAGGTCCTAAACGATATCATAACCGCCATCGATAAAAGGCAATACTGTGCAGCCGTATTCATCGACCTGGCCAAGGCTTTCGACTCTGTCAATCACCACATTCTTATCGGCAGACTCAACAGCCTTGGTTTCTCAAATGACTGCCTCGCCTGGTTCACCAACCACTTCTCAGACAGAGTTCAGTGTGTCAAATCTGAGGGCCTATTGTCCGGACCTCTGGCAGTCTCTATGGGGTGCCACAGGGTTCAATTCTTGGGCCGACTCTTTTCTCTGTATATATCAATGATGTCGCTCTTGCTGTTGGTGAGTCTCTGATCCACCTCTATGCAGACGACACCATTCTGTATACTTATGGCCCTTCTTTGGACACTGTGTTATCTAACCTCCAGATGAGCTTCAATACCATACAACTCTCCTTCTGTGGCCTCCAACTGCTCTTAAATGCAAGTAAATCTAAATGCATGCTCTTCAACCGATCGCTGCCAGCAGCTGCCCTCCCGTCCGGCATCACTACTCTGGACGGTTCTGACAATTACAAATACCTAGGTGTCTGGTTAGACTGTAAACTCTCCTTCCAGACTCACATTAAGCATCTCCAATCCCAAAATAAATCTAGAATCGGCTTCCATAAGACTGCTAAATAGTTAGTTAACTTCTTGCGTCGAGCCATCCCAGATCCGGGATCGTGACTACAGCCTCAAGCCCATTACCATAACGCAACGTTAACTATTCATGAAAATCGCAAATGAAATTAAATCAATATGCTAGCTCTCAAGCTTAGCCTTTTGTTAACAACACTGTCATCTCAGATTTTGAAAATATGCTTCTCAACCATAGCAAAACAAGCATTTGTGTAACAGTATTGATAGCTAGCGTAGCATTTAGCGTAGCATTTAGCATTAGCATTCAGCAGGCAACATTTTCACAAAAAACAGAAAAGCATTCAAATAAAATAATTTACCTTTGAAGAACTTCGGATGTTTTCAATGAGGAGACTCTCAGTTAGATAGCAAATGTTCAGTTTTTCCTGAAAGATTATTTGTTTAGGACAAATCGCTCCATTTTCTGCGTCACGTTTAGCTACGAAAAAAACCTGTATCCAGGATTGTGTAAATCTATCCGCAAGCTCATTAGCATAACACAACGTTAACTATTCATGAAAATCGCAAATGAAATGAAATCAATATGCTAGCTCTCAAGCTTAGCCTTTTGTTAACAACACTGTCATCTCAGATTTTCAAAAATATGCTTCTCAACCATAGCAAAACAAGCATTTGTGTAACAGTATTGATAGCTATTGATAGCTAGCGTAGCATTTAGCGTTAGCATTCAGCAGGCAACATTTTCACAAAAACCAGAAAAGCATTCAAATAAAATCATTTACCTTTGAAGATCTTCGGATGTTTTCAATGAGGAGACTCTCAGTTAGATAGCAAATGTTCAGTTTTTCCTGAAAGATTATTTGTTTAGGACAAATCGCTCCGTTTTCTGCGTCACGTTTAGCTACGAAAAAAACCTGTATCCAGGATTGTGTAAATCTATCCGCAAGCTCATTAGCATAACGCAACGTTAACTATTAATGAAAATCGCAAATGAAATGAAATAAATCTATTTGCTCTCAAGCTTAGCCTTTTGTTAACAACACTGTCATCTCAGATTTTCAAAATATGCTTCTCAACCATAGCAAAACAAGCATTTGTGTAACAGTATTGATAGCCTAGCATAGGATTATGCCTGGCATTCAGCATGCAACATTTTCACAAAAACCAGAAAAGCATTCAAATAAAATCATTTACCTTTGAAGAACTTCAGATGTTTTCAATGAGGAGACTCTCAGTTAAATAGCAAATGTTCAGTTTTTACAAAAATATTATTTGTGTTGACAAATCGCTCCGTTTTCTTCATCACGTTTGGGTAAGAAAAAAAACGAAAATTAAGTCATTAAAACGCAAACTTTTTTCCAAATTAACTTCATAATATCGACAGAAACATGGCAAACGATGTTTAGAATCAATCCTCAAGGTGTTTTTCAAAAATCTATCGATGATAAATCCTTCGTGGCAGTTGCCTTTCTCTTCTGAAGAAATGGAACGTGCATGGACCTAGAGATTATGCAATAATTTTGACACAGGACACCGGGCGGACACCTGGTAAATGTAGTCTCTTATGGTCAATCTTCCAATGATATGCCTACAAATACGTCACAATGCTGCAGACACCTTGGAGAAACGACAGAAAGGGCAGGCTCATTCCTGGCGCATTCACAGCCATATAAGGAGACATTGGAACACAGCGCCTTCAGAATCTGGGGCATTTTCTGTATGAAACTTCATCTTGGTTTCGCCTGTAGCATTAGATCTGGGGCACTCACAGATAATATCTTTGCAGTTTTGGAAACATCGGAGTTTTTTCTTTCCAAAGCTGTCAATTACATGCATAGTCGAGCATCTTTTCGTGACAAAATATCTTGTTTAAAACGGGAACGTTTTTTATCCAAAAATTAAAAGAGCGCCCCCTATCTCGAAGAAGTTAAGCAGTTAACCAGATAGCTACCCGGACTATCTGCATTGACTCTTTTTGCACTGTTAACTGTTATGTCTCATCACATACGCTGTTGCCACTGTTTATCATCTGTCATTTTATTCCTAGTTATATGTGCATACTGTTTCTACCTCGTACCCCTGCACATCGACTCGGCACTGGCACCCCGTGTATATAGCCAAGTTGTTACTCATTGTGTATTTATTGTTACTTTTATTATTATGTGTTTTATTTTTCTATTATTTCACTATTTTCTTTCTCTCTGCGTTGTTGGGAAGGGCAGTATAACAGTATACACTGTTAGTCTACACTCGTTGTTTATGAAGCATCTGAGACATTTTATTTGACTATCATGTACTTAACCAAGCAACTTCATGAAAAGTGAAACCCAGTAGGTTATAACCTTTATAATTAATATGTAGTTACAATGTAGCAACCTTTGCAGACAACAGGCTAACTAAGAGAAATTAGGAGAAAGGAGATCGGAGAACATTAGGTATAACCCTTTCACCGTACTCACAATAAATCACATCTAAGCCAATATGACACAAATGTCGATTAAACATCACAATTAAACTTGAGCGGAGGTACACAACTCTCGTCATGAGCCGTTCAGCCGTTACAATCTTTAACAACCAATTCTGTAATTACACTGTTGTTAGAAGGGGTATACATGTATTTACGATGTACTTACCCAGCGACTTCATGTAAAGTGAAGTGAAATGTTCATTTACTTTGTAGTTACATTGCAACAACCTTTGCAGATGAAGTTGAAGCTATAGTCTAGGGCGCTTGTTTCAATTGTCTATTTTTAAACTCCCTCCATGGTTAAAGTAATGATAAATAGATGTCATTGTTGTACAAATCTGTGTGCTTCATTTACCATCATCCTATATCGAAATATTGAATTATTTTGACTTTATGAATTATATTATATTACGCTAAGTCTCTTTTTGCACAATTTAAGAAGAAATTCAAAGAGCATCAGGTGAAGAAATTCTTACTGTATTTGTCGAGTGGGTTAATTAACTTGACTATCTATTACCTGTTATGGATACATGCACTATGGGTGTGCTAGGATATACATACATTATACACAGAGGAAGTGTTACCGACATTTATTTTACTGTAAACTGGTGGATAGAACGTGTTAGGCCTACTACATTACACAGACAAATGTTTTCACAACAATTACAGGACATACACGTCATTTTACCTCAGATTGGTGATGTAAGTATTGTGGTTTATAGTCATCACGTTCTCCCAAAATCGATTGCTTGATACGGATCATATTTTTGGTTTAGTACAAGTATTTTTGTCATACACACCAGTCCATAGTGGAACTTAGAATGCGGCTGTCATTTTCAGACCACGGTGGCTAGAATAAAATCGGTCTCTCCTCCCATAAAACGTCTCTGGCATCACATGAATTCATGGATTTGAAGGTTAAGCTATCATTCGAATGAAAGCTATTTAAAAGCCGATGTGGAGTGGTGATTCGTTGAAGTTAAATGCAACATGTAAAGTGGTGGCCCATGTTTCATGAGCTGAAATAAAAGATCCCAGACAATGAAAATTCATACGTGCAAAAAGCTTATGTCATAATGTGGCCCTTTCTGGGTATAGAGCGTGGCATCCCCCTCTCTCTCCCTTCTATACCCAGGTTCTGTTATCTCAGGTCGTAAATTCCTGGAGGAGACTCTCTCCTCCTGGCCATGCAGTGTACATATATAGAGAGAGTATGACAGTAGAACAAGGAACTTCTTCTACGTCACAGAACTTGAGAAGTGAACAATGTCCATGTTTTGGAGAATGTGTAAATGGTGAGAAGCCAATGAGAAGCCAGCTACGACCCGGTTCGTTTTGTTTCATGTTTGTGACCTCATGAAAGACAATACAGCCACATACCATAACTCTGTTTAAACAGGTGCCTCCATTATGAGGTTTGCATCTAATTATTGTATAAAATGAATGAGTAAAGATGAAACTATTTGTGAAATTATGTAATGATGTTAATGTGAGAGAATTGTATACCCTTTAAAGTTTAACTAAGTTATTGGCCCGTCCCCATGAGCACAGACATGATCTGGCTTATGGGACAGCCCTTTTCTACTGTTACGAATAAAACCCCAACCTGAAGAAATCCTCTTCAGACCACGCGTACCTCGGTCAGCTAAGGGGGCGAAGGGTAGAGACCACAAAAACCTCAGTATAAGGTAAGGTTGTAATGGTTGTTGAACTCCTAACCATACCACATGAAATTGTTAAACTCTGAGACTATCGATCCCGACATTAGATTTTAATTACTAGTCTGCAGCTAGAAATTATGTCAACCTGAAATGTGAAGACCACAACCGCCGAAACATCTATTCTATAAGAACATTTCTGAATCGCTGAAGTTTCCATTCTTTTTCTTCTTTTTTCCCTTGAATTTTACCCCCTTTTCTCTCCAATTTCATGGTATCCAATTGTTAGTAGCTACTATCTTGTCTCATCTCTACAACTCCCGTAAGGGGTCAGGAGAGACGAAGATCGAAAGCCATGCATCCTCCAAAACACAACCCAACCAAGCCGCACTGCTTCTTAACACAGTGCGCATCCAACCCGGAAGCCAGCCGCACCAATGTGTTGGAGGAAACACCGTGCACCTGGTGACCTGGTGAGCGTGCACTGTGCCCAGCCCGCCACAGGAGTCGCTGGTGCGCGATGAGACAAGGATATCCCTACCGGCCAAACCCTGCCTAACCTGGACGACGCTAGGCCAATTGTTCATCACCCCACGGACCTCCCGGTCGTGGCTGGCTGCAAACCCAGAGTCTCTGGTGGCACAGCTAGCACTCCCACCCGGGAGGCCCTGAAGTTTCCATTCTAACCACGAAAGACTCCAGCGAAGCAGAGAGACGCTTGGATGAACTTTCCAACAGAAAGACAGACGATTCCAACAGAGATCACGATGGCACACTGAGCGTAAATATATACTGATTGCAATTATTCCCGAATGAGTGAGCGTTCATGTGCAAAGGACAAGCATTTAAATTAATATAATTAACTGTGTAGTGACTCTTTTGTCTTTCCCGCCCTTCTCAGTCCACACCCACTTCCCTTTGTCCCCCAAGCCGTCATATCGGCTTAGCCCACTAGGGAATCTCCCCTATCATTTCCTTGTATCCATATCTACTGTTTGTTTGTTTATGCATTTCTGTGATTATTTAGATAGTTAGTAAATAAATGATTAAGACAATTGATGAATGGATGATTCATAGTAAAAACTGGGTTTGTGCAGATAACCAACAGATAACAACAACAACGTTTGGAATGAGACTAATGTGAGGTTAAGAATAATTCATTAATTAGAAGACTAATTGATCAGATATTAAAATATCTAAAGTGTAATATTAGGAAAATTATAACTTTGTAATCTGAAGATTTTCCTTGGTGCCCTGACTTCCTAGTTAATTACATTTACATGATTAGTTTAATCACGTAATAATAATTACAGAGAATTGATTTGATAAAATAACAGTCTTCACTTCAATGATGCCAAAGACACGACACTTATATCTCTCAAATTGTGTGCACAAATTTGTTTATATCCCTGTTAGTGAGCATTTCTCCTTTGCCAAGATAATCCATCTACCTGACAGGTGTGGCATATCAAGAATCTGATTAAACAGCATGATCATTACACAGGTGCACCTTGTGACGGGGACAATAAAAGGCCACTCTAAAATGTGCATTTTTGTCACACAACACAATGCCACAGATGTCTCAAGTTTTAAGGTGGAGTGCAATTGACATGCTGACTGCAGGAATGTCCACCAGAGCTTTTGCCAGATGATTTAATGTTAATTTCTCTTCCATAAGCCGCCTCCAATGGGGTTTAAGAGAATTTGGCAGTATGTTCAACTGGCCTCACAACCGCAGACCACATGTAACTGTGCCAGCCCAGGACCTCCACATCTGGCTTCTTCACCTGCGGGATCGTCTGATACCAGCCACCTGGAGAGCTGATGAAACTGAGGAGTATTTCTGTCTGTAATAATGCCGTTTTGTGGGGGGGGAAATTATTCTGTTTGCCTGGGCCTGGCTCCCCAGTGGGTGGGCCTGGCTGCCAGGTGGGTGGGCCTATGCCCTCCCAGGGCCATCCATGGCTGTGCCCCTGCCCAGTCATGTGAAATCCATAGATTATATGAACTGAAACTCAGTCTTTGAAATTGTTGCATGTTGTGTTTATATTTTTGTTCAGTATATATATATAGCAGTCTTCTAGATGTCCTCATCTAACCAACCATATATTGATTACTCCAAGTTTCCATGTGGTCTTTGTATTAATATTAGGCTATAACTGGTCGCGATACAACCGTATTACTATGTAATTACATAGCAACACCTATGGAGCTACTATGTTCTTACTTCAGTTATATCTGTGTACTTACTGTATATCGCGATGGGGGCAACTTAATGTAAAGTGTTACCAATCTTGGTTATTGTTTCTTAACCCAAATGATGAAAGCCTTGTTCTCCCCATGTCCTTAGGGGGATGGTGCCTGGTGCTTTTCTGTTGGAGAGGAGAGGATGGGATCCTGACTGTTTCTCTCTTTCTGCTGTTATTTCCCTGTAGAGCAGGGAAGAGTGAAGGGAGCTATGAGTGATCGACTGCGCCTCTATTCTATGAGTTTTAGGGGGATTTGAAGTTATTGAAAGTGTGGTGAAGGGTGACAGCTGGGAGATGTCTATGTGATGCCTATCAGGCGGCCGGGTGCCTGCCATCATGGTTGTGTGCATCCAGCCAGTCTTCCTCTCAGCCTGTCCCCTCAGGCAGACGGAACAAGCATTCCACTCCACTATCACATACATGTTATTGTACTACTGGCCAATCATCTGCGCTACTCACATATGAGATTTCACCAAGATTGCACAGAAATTGATATGAAATGGCTGTATAGGGCCTTTAAAAGTGGGAAATTGGGAGGTGTGTGAATGATGAATGATAGATAGATCGATGGCGAGAGAGAGAGAGAGAGAGAGAGAGAGAGAGAGAGAGAGAGAGAGAGAGAGAGAGAGAGGCGTTTTGGGGGGGGCTATTCCTTAAAGATTCCTCTGAGTAGCCATGCAAGGAATAATGGATGTGTAATGTGGAACGACAGCTTGCAGAGCACTGTCATTAATGTTGTAATTCACTTTTAGTGTTTCTACTATTGCACTGCAACAGGAGGCACAGATGTCACCTGAATCAGCTCCTTCTAGCAGCCAGAGCACACCCTGTCTTCACCAGCTGTCTATGAACGCACCCTGCCAGCCCACCGTGTGTGCAAATGTGTGCAATGGTTTGTGTGTGTGTGTGTGTGTGTGTGTGTGTGTGTGTGTGCGTGCGTGCGTGCGTGCGTGCGTGCGTGCGTGCGTGCGTGCGTGCGTGCGTGTGCGTGCGTGTGTCCATGATGCCCGGTAAATGTCACCTTCCAGAGTACACTGTATATATTGATACAGGAAGTACATCCATACTGTTATAGTATCTTGTTACATCATTGGAATCAAAAACAAATGAATTTTCTTTGCCATTTTTCCTTCTGGTTATTATAGAATACCGAGACTTAAATACTTAGTTAATATTTGGCCCCATTTTAAAAAAGACAATCGTATCAGTACCCTCCCTACTTTATGTTATAAATCATATTGGGACCTTAAATGAAGTGGATGCTTGAATACCCAACACAAATGTCTCCCATCTTTTTAATATAAAGGCACACGTTCACTCTGGAGATCACCCTGACAAAACCACAGAGGGATATGACAGAAGACGAAAGAAAAGGTCTCAGAGAAAATAGCTGACTGACTGTGTAAGCTCAGCTCAGCTCAAAATGAGAAAGTTCATTATATGGCCGTCAAGGTGAAAGGAAGACATCTCCTGGCAGATGCAGTTAAAATGTCCACCTCTCTTACTCAGAGGATAAAAGAGAAGGAATGAAGAGAGACAAATGCTGTTTTGTGGGGAGGTGTGTGTGTGTGTGTGTGTGTGTGTGTGTGTGTGTGTGTGTGTGTGTGTGTGTGTGTGTGTGTGTGTGTGTGTGTGTGTGTGTGTAATAAAGAGAGTAAAAGTGTGTGTCTGTGTGTGCACGTGTGTGTGCGTGCGCATGTGTGTAATAGAGAGAGTAAAAGAGTGTGTGTGTGTGTTTGTGTGTGTGTGTGTGTGTGTGTGTGTGTGTGCTCGTGTGCGTGCGTGTCTGTTCCAGTACAGACAAGGGCAGCAGTGTTAATGGTATTGCTCTGTAAAATGACCCTTACATCCGTTTCTTCATACATTTCCACAGTGCTTCAAAAGTCCTCATATTTTCCCCTTGTCAGCAGTGTATCATTGTTATGTGTATGTGACCTCTAGAAGGAGCTTGTGTTCCTTCATGTAGCCTTTCATGTTCAGCCTGTGCTCCCTTGTTATTTGATTGCATTCTGAATGCATTTTCCCTAACAATGAAACAGAAGGTTATCCCTGTTGACATATAGCTTCTATGGTTAGTCTCCTGTGCTAATACAGGGCTAGCCTATGAATATCAGTTTAATAGACAAAACTAGTTTCATTCCACTAATATTTGCCAACAAAAGTGGATGCTTAAAATAGCTCCTCTCACTCAGTAACACTACTGTATTTTATGCTAAGTGTGCCACTTATAATACAGCCTGAAGCTAAGGCAGCATTAGCCATACCTCCCCTGGCGAAGCAACATTACAAATGAAGTGGTATCAGGGAAACTACTGTAGCCCTGTGTGAGGAGGAGCCACAGTGTCAGAATGGTTCCACACAGACCTATAAATGGGATGTTTGATACAGTACATACTGTAGTGTTTCATAGCAGATGTTGCTGTCCTTTGTCTCGCAGACGCTGCTTCCCACAGAGTGATGCTGAGACTGGCTTAGGCTTGCAGCACCACTGAAGACTTACACGACACTAGACAATGACTATTAGCCCCAAGACCAGCGAACAGTGATCTACTGACCTCTGAGACAGGTAAGACTGTTACAAATGTGAACATTTACCACCCTGTGTAGATAGCTGTTACATATACTACAGAACGAGGCTCATTTCACCAACATGTAGGATACTGGTTCCTTATCCTCATATGAATAAAGTTCTCTCAGATGTAAACCTTCATGTGGCAGAAAGTGATGTGGGCGCCGGACATGGGGGGGGGCTAGTGGGTCTGGGCAGGTGTGATGTAGTTGATGTTTGTATGATGTTGTCGTTTGTATATGAATGTTATGTATTGTTAATAAAATATAAAAATAAAAATAAATTATAAAAAATAAGTAAATTGTATACTCTACCCAAAGACAATATTATCAGGAATTAGTCTTTCGCTGTGTCCTGTGTACTCAATGACAGTCTCACTCTCAGCATCAAATAGCAGAGTTACTTGTTTACTTCACTATGAATTACGAACTCATGTTTGATTTAACAAAAATCTATCACTGAACTGCCGTATACAATAGATCTCATTCAAATGAGTCCGTTTCTGCAGTTCAATCTTTTCACACTCACCTCAAAGCTAGTCATCATTTTCCTTTTCGAGGGAACTTCAAAGTGGTGTCAGAAGGAGACATGGCATGGCATGGGTTTGTGTTTGTTTTCTTCTTGCATAGAGAGTAGTTACTTTGGAAAGCGCAGGGCTGGCTCGGTGATGGAGCGTAGGATGATTCAGCAGGAATCCAACAGCCCATGTGACTGATTCACATTTGAACATAAGCTGAAATATGGCCACTCCAGGGAGTTGCGGGGAGGAATGGAAAAATAGCCTCAAATCTCTCCAGCAGCAAATCAAAAGTCTCTTTGTTTAAGTCCTGTTCTGTGTCACCTTCTCTATGGCTCACCGGTGTGTTGTGGTGTACATGGTGGTACTGATTGCTCTTATTCAAAATAAACACCATGACAAAGATGGGGAAGAGGAGTTTGAATGTGCCTCTCCTGAAGAGGAGGGCCTGAGAGGATTATATGGCTCAGTGGGCACCGTATTGTGTAGGGAGTGGATACAGCAGGTACCCATTTGAATCCCAGCCAAGAGACAGACACAATGTTGCAGGGGATAATGTTGCCTCCCAGCAATTAAACACTGGAGGTTTGGAGTGGTTTAGGGGGAAGCATGTTAAATTAGCCAATTTTTCCTCCCTCTCAGCCATGTCTTACGCTTATCTTCTTTCTGACCGCTTTGTAGGAGAACCTGAGAACTGTACGGAGGAGTCGTTTGCTTTCAATTCTTTAGGTGCCAAATTGAATTCCCTCCATCATTCCTCTCTCTGTGTATCATTTGCATTTACATATCTAATGCATACACATTTTCAAGTACTAAGCAAAGGCAGAGATTTCGCCCTTTATCCAAGTATCCTAGAAACACTGTGTGATCTGCTCCCGTCAGCACCACAGAACTTTCCCATACCCTTGGGTCTTTGTGTTCCTGGTTTCAGGTTGGTTGTTTACAGTACAGAGGGGTTGTGTTCCGTGCCGTCCCCCCTCCTTCCCCCAGTAGCGTTGGGCAGCGGGGTCTCAAAGCCTCGTCATCCAGGACAAATTGGTGGATAGCGGCTCATTTACTTGAAGCCGTCATGAATGGACTGTGCCGTGACTGTGTAAACAAGTGCAAAGACTCCCAAGGGCATTCCTGCATAAATAATGACTCCAGGAGATGTTTACCATTTGTACCACTCACTGGCTGCAGACATGGGTCAGCTAGTCTCCTCTATTGGGAGGCTTCAGTAAACAACAGCCATTAATGACCCGACAAGTTTACCTGCCTGGTGTGTGGGAGCATCCTCATTGGCTGCTGGGCCTTCATGGCTTCTCTCTCCATTCAGACTCTTCCTGTTCATAGCACTCATTTCCATCTCTCCTGGTGAACGGCAAGATTTTATGTAGCTTTTGAAGGGATGTAACAGAGGGACTGTTGAGAGTGTGTTCAAGTCTTACATGCTGTGTTTACTTGAGCATCATCTTCACTGTGCTTCACTTCATCCAGTCAACTGTGTGTTCAGGAATCCACCCAGGTCTTAACACCAGCTGTAAACACTGACTAATCAGATTGTGGGGCATATCCAAAAGCCTGTATAGGTTTGAGCTCCAGGCGTGGGTTTGAGGGAGAATGGCTAGCATGAGCTCTGCAAGGGAAGGTGATGTGACAGCGGGAGAGGGAGGCAGAGTGAGCGGGAGAGAGAGAGAGAGAGGAGGAAATAAAGACAAAGAAACACCCACTCCTCATTAGCTTAAGCATCGTGTGTATCCATCATCCTGTAAAATAACATCTGAAAAAAGAGAAAGCCCACGTCTGCCGCGCGGCAACATGGGATGGAGATATAAAATGAATCTCTGCACTTAGGCGGTGCCATCTGTTCATCTGGGTGGAGAGCACGCCTTTACGCCAAACGTTCTTTCTCCCTCGCTCTCTCTCTCTCTCTCTCTGTCTCTTTCTACTCAACCGCAGAAACCATCTTTTCTCAGAAACCAGAGAGCTCAACAAAATGACATGCCTCAATGCTAACCCCGGGGCTATGTTTTTTCCTCTTGTTCTTAATTTCCCTGATAGTGTGCATATCTTTATCCAGTTTTTGATACAATATGCAAAAAACATAGTGACATAATACAATTTGAGCTCCATGTGAGAAATAGGATTATCTTGGGCGAGATTGTCAGCGACGTGTTACGGTAATCACTTTCTTCCAGGAGCCGAGAGACGTGACTCACTCGCAACTTGACCCGCTGTCATCATCTATTCCGTCTGACAGTATTTATGCAGTTTGCTTGATCTGGTTTTCCTTCAGGTGCTTTAAAAAATGAATGGAGAGCCCAATAATATATAAATGTGGAATAATGAAAAATAAGTAATCCCCCTTGCAAATTGGAACAAGGAGTAAATCCTTGTCCACCTTGGGGCCCCAGCCAGCTACCTAGCCAGTCAGTCAGTTGGTCCGTGTTGTGTTGTTGCTCCAGACGTTGTTGTGGATCGTCAATGCGGTGGAGCTGTGTGTTCTCTAGGTCTCCTCTCCACATCTAGTCAGACTCCCCAGTGTTCTAATTGATACAGGATGTGTTTCACAGGCCTCTGGAGGAAGGTCACAATGCATGACTTTGACACACTATGGAGCCACACAGAACAGAACATTCACAAATAAGGCTCCTCTCTCACCCATAAAACTGTTACATATTTTTTTTCAATTCTCTCAAAAGTTAATGTACAGTCAGGAAAAAAGACAAAAAAATAAATGTAACAAATACTGAGCTATATTGTATGCTAAAACAATTGGGAAATTATTATTTTGTACTTATAAGATTGCTCAGAGAAAAGATTTTTGTTTAACAAGTAATATTTATTTCTTAAGAAGATAGGGGTCAAAGTGATTGGCACCCCTGTTTTAAATACCTTTCAATACTTCACCTTACGAGAATAACGGCACTGGGCCTTTTTATAAAATGTTTTATGACATTGGGGAACACATTAGGATGGATCTTAGACCATTCCTCCATACATAATCATTTCAGATCCTTGATATCCTTTGTCTGCGCTTAAGGACTGCCTTCTTCAATTCAAACCACAGGTTTTCAATGGGGTTCAAGTCCGGAGACTGAGAGGGCCATTGCAAAACCATTTGTGGATTTTGATGTGTGCTTGGGGTTATTGTCTTGCTGGAAGATCTACTTACGTCCCAGGTTTCAGCCTCCTAGCAGAGGCAACCATGTTTTTGGCAAAAAAGTCCTGGTACTGGGTGAAGTTCATGATGCTGTTGACCTTAACAAGGGCCCCAGGACCTGTAGAAAGATGGTAGGTATGGGGTTCTTTTCTGCTTATTGCATTCTTATTTCGATGCCAAAAACAGCACTGGAGTGCGCGGCCAAAGAGCTTGGTATGGAAATCTCCTGGTAATGATGTACTCCCAGTGGAAAGTTACAGACACTTTCTTCCCAAATTACTAAAGCCTATGTTACTTATCCTTACTTATACTTTCTAATTATGACTTTTCAACGTTAGGAAGTACATTTAAGTGGAAATGGACAAAGACATATATGCAATACCTGGGTGTACTGATACCATGCAATCTGGAGGAGGCATATACAATGAATTACTGTCCTTTAATAGATAGGCCTGAATCTGATGTTCAGAGATGGAGATCTCTCCCTATTTCTATGTTATGTAGGATCAACATAATCAAAATGAATATATTACCAATGCTGATATACTTATTCCAGGCCTTGTCAGTTTCAATTCCATCCAATTTTTTAAATAAAATAAATGGCCTGCTCTCCAACTTTATTTGGACAGGAAAGACCTCAAGAGTCAAATAGACTGTTTAACTTCTTGATGCACCCATCCCGTTAGCGGGATCATTTTTGTCAACATCCGCTGAATTGCAGAGTGCCAAATTCTAATTAAATTACTAAAAATACTTAATATTCATGAAATCACAAGTGCAATATAGCAAAGCACAGCTTAGTTTGTTGTTAATCCACCTGGCGGTTGATATCCTCAGGTTTTCACCTGCAATATCAGTTCTGTTATACTCACAGACAATATTTCTACAGTTTTGGAAACTTTAGAGTGGTTTCTATCCTTATCTGACAATTATATGCATAATCTAGATTCTGGGCCTGAGAAATAGGCAGTTTCATTTGGGTACGTTTTTCATCCAAACATCAAAATACTGCCCCCTACAATCAACAGGTTAACACGTATCCCAAAAATCTGGAGGTCTTGGACTGCATCATATTAAGATGTATTACTTGGCTGCACAACTGCATTCACTTAAACAATGTACAACAGACAATCCTTGTCCATGGAGGAGTATAGAATACATACATGTTATACCCTGTGATCTAAAATATATTCACTAGTTCAGGCCCAAGGCATTGAAGAATTCTCATTCGTATTTGGGAAAATCTACATAAATGAATGAGGTGGAAAGAAGCAATATTGCCAAGCACCCCTATTTGGGGTAAGCTCACCTTACCTCCAACGTTTAATGACAAATTTAAGTCCTGGTTCCAAACTGGCATCAGGAATTTGGAGCATGTGTACTATGATGAATCTCTACTGATCCAAGGCCGATTTCTTATAGTTCTTACAATTCAGAAATCTTATTCAATCGCTTCAACAGAGTCTGGATGAACCAAAGGCATCGAGCATAGAAAAATACTGAAAGAAATTGAGGAGAACTGTTGGTCACAGATACGTGAAAATGTTCATACCTGCTCCTACAACCTACTACTGTTATATAATTCATTAGGACTTATTACACTCCTGCCAGGATGCATGTAATGCACTCAGAAATGTCTGTTGGATATGCAACAATCACAATGCTGTGATTATTTTGGGATAATATACTGTATGTGCTACCATTTCATTGTGTCTAAGAATTTATATCCATCCACCTCCACTATTATATCTGTTGGGAAATGCAAATATTGGTGATCAATATCAGAGAAAGTTTGGTTATCTAGGTCTAAATGCTGCAATACATTGGAAAGCCTCATATTCACCCTTAATAACAAACTGGAGGACAGTTATCTATCTAGTTACTTCCCACTAGACGCTATATATTATAAAGTCAAACAAAGACCAGACATATTTGACAGAGTTTGGAGGCCGTATGTGGAAAATCTCGGAGAGTGTGGTGCTTGAATGGAGGTGACGGCTACTTGTCAAAAGTAGCCGTTTGCGTTCCAGTCAGGGCTGGGGGGCTCTGGGGTTTCCAACTTGCTGGCTGGTTGTAGTTGTGCGCCTGTTGGTGGGTTGGGGTTTCCTGGTTCTGACTGGCGCATGGGCACAGCATTGTTTTGGAAGGCAGAGGGCTATTTTGTGTTTTTGTGTGCTATTGTGGGCAAGTGTGGACATGTTGTTGTGTACTATTGTGGGCAAGTGTGGGCATGTTGCTGTGTGTAATTGTGGGCGAGTGTGGGCATGTTGTTGTGTGTGATTGTGGGTGAGTGTGGGCTTGTTGTTGTGTGTGATTGTGGGTGAGTGTAGGCATGTTGTTGTGTGTGATTGTGGCTGAGTGTGGGCATTTTGTTGTGTGTGATTGTAGGTGAGTGTAGGCATGTTGTTGTGTGTGATTGTAGGTGAGTGTGGGCATGTTGTTGTGTGTGATTGTAGGTGAGTGTGGGCATGTTGTTGTGTGTGATTGTAGGTGAGTGTGGGCATGTTGTTGTGTGTGATTGTAGGTGAGTGTGGGCATGTTGTTGTGTGTGATTGTGGGTGGGTGTGGGCATGTTGCTGTGTGTGATTGTGGGTGAGTGTGGGCATGTTGTTGTGTGTGATTGTGGGTGAGTGTGGGCATGTTGCTGTGTGTGATTGTGGGTGAGTGTACGCATGTTGTTGTGGGTGAGTGTGGGTGAGTGTGGGCATGTTGTTGTGTGTGATTGTGGGTGAGTGTGGGCATGTTGTTGTGTGTGATTGTGGGTGAGTGTGGGCATGTTGTTGTGTGTGATTGTGGGTGAGTGTGGGCATGTTGTTGTGTGTGATTGTGGGTGAGTGTGGGCATGTTGTTGTGTGTGATTGTGGGTGAGTGTACGCATGTTGTTGTGGGTGATTGTGGGTGAGTGTGGGCATGTTGTTGTGTGTGATTGTGGGTGAGTGTGGGCATGTTGTTGTGTGTGATTGTGGGTGAGTGTGGGCATGTTGTTGTGTGTGATTGTGGGTGAGTGTGGGCATGTTGTTGTGTGTGATTGTGGGTGAGTGTGGGCATGTTGTTGTGTGTGATTGTGGGTGAGTGTGGGCATGTTGTTGTGTGTGATTGTGGTGGATGTTTTGTTTTCTGTTGTATTGTTTCTGCTTTGGTATTTTGTTCATTAAAAATAAGCGCAGATGAAGGATATCAAGGATCTGGAAAGATTCTGTATGGAGAAATGGTCTAAGATCCCTCCCATTGTGTTTTACAATCTCATAAAACATTTTAGAAAAGGCTCAGTGCCATTATATCCTCGCAAGGTGAGGTATTAAAAGTTATTAAAAACAGGGGTGACAAATCTCTCTACCCCTATCTTTTTAAGAGACAAACATATTACAAAATCTCTTTCTCTGAGCAATTTTATTAGAATGAAATAATATAATTAGCCAATTCTTTTAGCATACAATATAGCTCAGTATTTGTATTTTTTGCTCATCTAAATCAAGGGTGCCAGTCATTTTGGACCTGACTGTAGATACATCTATAATTTTTGGAGTAGTGCACACGTTTGGCAATCTGATCGTTTGGCCTCATTTGATCAAAAAGGCCAAACAGAACTTCAGGTGCAGCAATGATTAAAGGGAATCATATCACCCCGTACCCAAACTAAAGCACCTTTTGCCTCCCTGTGGTCAGTGGATTAACATGAGAGCGTGTTTGTCTGTGATCTGTGCCCAGGAATCTGGGAGGTGCATATTTTCCTCTCATCTTTGCCAAACGGTGACACATGGCTGGCCATGCATCATGTTTGAGTGCTTGGCTGGCTGACGTCTAGTCATCTCTCCACGGCCCTTCGGCCTGCTTTCCCAGGCCGTAAAGAGGACATCCATCAGGACAGGTGTAATTTGCCGTGCAGTCGCCGCTTCTTTGCCAATACAATTTGTTAACCAATTGTTAAATGCGTACGTGATTGAATGCCCGCCGTATGACCCTTATGGATATGATAAAATGATTTGCTTCATGTTTCTCTCGCTTGTTTTCCAGAAATCAACTTGACACGCTATTTAACCCAGCTGTGATTTATATCGGAGGGCTCTTCATTTTGAAAATGTATTTTTTTAAAGGGATATGTAAACAAATTTTTGATCACATGAATCTTTGACCTGTTGTCAGTGGCTCAGCGGAATGAAGAGGATAGTGGTCTATGGAGCAATGTTGTGAGTCATATTTTACTGAAATAATGATGAATTTATGCAAGGAGAGACAAGATCCTCGTATTAATCTCCCAGTAGAACATGGTCTAGATGAAATGGTTACTGCGCTTTTAGCTCCCACAGTTACCTCAGCAATTTGTCAGTCTAACTGGTATACACTGGCGGGAAGTGACATGCCAGTCTCCAATGGCCCACGCTAAATGTACTTCACGCTTCAAAGTATCTGTTGTTCACTGACATTGAGGTGACCCGGAAAATTCTATGTTATTAAATGCTTGGAGAAGTTTAAACCAATGACCGCAGTGTGTTTCCTCAACTCAACGACCCCTTTTTATTCTTTACCAGTTGTTTGAGTAGCAACCTTTTGTCTGGGCAGGTGTCAACAACATCACCAATAAGTGTCCTTTCCCAGACCATCTCTTTGTCCCAGACCACTTCTAAAGTCACTGCAGGGCTTGTGTATGCTGTTTTTCACCCTGACTACACTTAATGTCTCCATCTCTTTGTCCCAGACCACTTCTAAAGTCACTGCAGGGCTTGTGTATGCTGTCTTTCACCCTGACTACACTTAATGTCTCCATCTCTTTGTCCCAGACCACTTCTAAAGTCACTGCAGGGCTTGTGTATGCTGTTTTTCACCCTGACTACACTTAATGTCTCCATCTCTTTGTCCCAGACCACTTCTAAAGTCACTACAGGGCTTGTGTATGCTGTTTTTCACCCTGACTACACTTAATGTCTCCATCTCTTTGTCCCAGACCACTTCTAAAGTCACTGCAGGGCTTGTGTATGCTGTCTTTCACCCTGACTACACTTAATGTCTCCATCTCTTTGTCCCAGACCACTTCTAAAGTCACTGCAGGGCTTGTGTATGCTGTCTTTCACCCTGACTACACTTAATGTCTCCATCTCGGTGTCCCAAACCACTTCTAAAGTCACTGCAGGGCTTGTGTATGCTGTCTTTCACCCTGACTACACTTAATGTCTCCATCTCTTTGTCCCAGACCACTTCTAAAGTCACTGCAGTGCTTGTGTATGCTGTCTTTCACCCTGACTACACTTAATGTCTCCATCTCGGTGTCCCAGACCACTTCTAAAGTCACTGCAGGGCTTGTGTATGCTGTCTTTCACCCTGACTACACTTAATGTCTCCATCTCTTTGTCCCAGACCACTTCTAAAGTCACTGCAGGGCTTGTGTATGCTGGCTTTCACCCTGACTACACTTAATGTCTCCATCTCTTTGTCCCAGACCACTTCTAAAGTCACTGCAGGGCTTGTGTATGCTGTTTTTCACCCTGACTACACTTAATGTCTCCATCTCTATAAACATGAAATTATTATTTTGATATGATTCCTTTGAAATTCCCAACATCAAAGCTGACAGCCTTATTTGCTTCGTAGTGTATTTCCCTGCTCAGGTCACATGTGTCTGTAGTAATGAATCAGATGCTATTGACTTTTGGGCCTGCAGAGATATCTCAGCCATGCAGATTTAAAGCTTGCGCTATATGAACAGAAACGACATGAGGGAATCACTGCGGTGTGATCTTAGGTCTCAAGGGTGGCCCTGCTTGTCAGAATGTGCTGTTGCAGGATCTTCCTGATGAAGTCATTAAGAAGTCATTAAGAAACCATTAAGAATCATTATGTCGGCGAGGTGGCACTCTGGTGTGCGCACAGTGAAGCACCAGGCATCAGGAAAACTTGTTAATCACGCAGTTTATTTGTTTCCCCAGTGTGAGACTGTAAATACTACGACACTGTGTTGAAGTGTACCTCCTAATGAAAGTCTGTATTAGCTCCTCTGCCAGTGTGTGTGAACGGCCATCTCCAGAGGGTCTGCCTCATCATCGCACGGTGGCTTCCGCTTCTCCAGCTAACTCTCTAAAGCAATAAACAAGAGCACACATTTTTGATTTAGTTCTCTCATTTTGCCCCCTAATCTGCCAGGTGGTTGATTTATGGAACGTCAGAGATATCAGGGATTGCATTAAAGGCAGAAGAGACGTGCGCCAGCAGCGTAGCCGCCGGTGTCGGTTAGTACACACTGGACTGTGTTTGTGTGTGTATCTCTCTGTGTGTGTATCTCTCTGTGTGTGTATTCATCAGTTTGTGTGTGGATATGTCTGAGGGAGTGTCTGCACTTGGCGTGTGTCTAGACATGACTTGGGCGAGTGTGTTTTTCCAGCTGATTGTGTTTGTCAACTAGAAGATCCATCCAGTGACAGGGTGGGAGGAGGAGTCACTGAAGAACCCTTATCTCCCTCATTAGGCCTAAGAGAGATGTCGCCTTTCCCCATAATTATCTCTATACACTAAATCTCTCATTAGGATGCCTGTCTAATCTGAACCCTCTGAGAGACAGAGAGGACACAGTGGAGCCAGTCTTGGGGAGGTGTTAGGAGGACCACGGGGAGGCGTGTCTAAAGGGCTCAGGTGCCTGGCTCTATCTTCTATTTCAGATTAAATGAGGCCTGCTTGACCCCAGAAGAAGTGCTGCCTGTTCTCTTTAAATGCCTCGTGTGGGTCAGACATCCCGGCACTAATCAGGGTGTGTGTCAGGGAGAGAAGGGATGGAGATACAGTGGGGCTTGACCAATTTGAGCTTTATTGTGGGCTAAAGTAGTTATTTCTCCATCTTTGTTTTGGGATTGTTAGCCATTGTCGATCGCCAGCCTGTAATATAGCACAAGTAGAACAACATTGTGCCAACAGATGTCAAAAAGCTGCCATGTTTATTTAATAAGTTGTTTGCCTCAGCCCACACTTGTCTTGGACATCCTCTCCCTTCTGTCTGTCAAACTGAGTATTCACCTTTCCTCTGACTATACCCACCCAGGTCAACCAACTTCCCTCACGGCTTAATTCTTGTTGTGTCTAAACACATTAACTGGCAATTAATATGGAGATTCTGCTCCAGATGTGCTTGTAAGTGTGAATGTTGGACTTGGCAAGCGAGACTTTGGTCCATATGGGTGAGCTGCTGCAGCAATATTCCACCTGTTTCCGCCGCCATTATTGTACACTGGCAAACAAATGGCTCTCTAGCCAAAGACAGGTTAAGAGCAGTAGCATTTGGTGTGGGTCTACTGAGGAGCAGAGAAATAGCTCATATTTGCAGTACTTTTTACACCTGGTGGTGTACATGGGTTAAAACATAGCAAGTTAAACTGATTTAGTTTAAAGAAGAATGACCAATTATTTTATGGTAAAGTAAAACCTGTAATTCAACAGCACAGTGTGTACTAAATGCATCTGCCATATCACAAAAAGGATTAGGATTAATTTGTTTATGAATAATCAAAGCAGTATTACATAAACAGATGAGTCTGACACTGCGTAACAAAAACACCATTATACTTTTCTGAGTGTGAGACTGAGTGGAATACTTAAGTAAGTTTGTAATTTGACAGCTTGCGCTCCTGTTTAAGAGAGAAATGTCACAATACCATTAGATTGCAATAACTCTGTGAAGATGTTCAACTTGAACATGGCGGAGTGCCTTCATTTTACCGCCTCCTCTACTTTTGAATGTCAAGTGTGCATATTTGTGAAAGAGCTGGCAAAAAGACTGCTTGACACGTGCCTCATGTGATATTCTCTCTAATCTGGGGACATGAAATAGAAAGTAGTCACGTTATTCAGTGCTCACTGGCAGCATGCAGAGCTTTGACTTAAATTAGCCATCGATGTTAAGAGCGATAAGAGAGAGAGAGGAATACACAGTGGAGCAGCAGTATCCCTCCACATGAGAAGCTGGGGCTAGGAGCTCTGTTCCAAATGCTAGCCTGCCTAGCCACAACCTCCCACTCACCGCCACATGGGGGGCTGTGCTCAAAATGTGTGTCTGCCGGCGCAGCCCGGATGGACCAGTGCTCCCCTGATGGTAGCATCCTTCCCCTGAGGTCTGCTCGGCACCCATGGGGAAGGGGAGCGAGGCGTTAGCTAGCAGAAGCTGGACACAGTTTCTCTCCCTGGCATGGGTGTCATGTTGGCTCTGGCCAGCCCTCAGTCGGCCAACAGCTCTGTCTTTTCCGGCCGGCCTGGGTGCCCGCATGGGGCCTGGCACAGTGTGCCGTGAGCTTGGCATCCCGGACAAACAACAGGAGGTGGAGGCTTCCTCTCTCTCCTGATGATCTGCTCCAAGGACGATTTCCTTTTTTTCTACACTGGATGAGGTAACACTAGTCTGACGCTGTCTTAGAGAATAGGATAGCATAGTAGTTTATAGAATAGAATAATTTAATTATTCTTCATTCTTAACACCACATGGATATTCAGGAACACTAATTGCTGGATAAACTAGGCTGAAGTCAAGATAGAAAATAACAATGTTTATACCTTTATATATATATATACATTAACAAACATCCCCTCACGCTTGTACAGTATATACAGTGCATTTGGAAAGTATTTAGACCCCTTGACTTTGTCCACATTTTGTTACGTTACAGCCTTATTATAAAATTGATTAAATAGTTGTTTTCCCTCATCAATCTGCACACAATATCCCATAATGGCAAAGCAAAAACAGGTTTTTAGAAATTTTAGCACAATAAAAAAAGGAAATATTACATTTACATAAGTATTCAGATCCTCTACTCAGTTCACGTTGAAGCACCTTTGGCAGCGATTACAGCCTTGAGTCTTCTTAGGTATGACACTACAAGCTTGGCACACTTATATTTGGGGAGTTTCTCCCATTCCTCTCTGCAGATCCTCTCAAGCTCTTTCGGATTGGATGGCTATTTTCAGGTTTCTCCAGAGATGTTTGATTGGGTTCAAGTCCGGGCTCTGGCTGGGCCACTCAAGGACATTCAGAGACTTGTCCCGAAGACAATCCTGCATTGTCTTGGCTGTGTGCTTAGAGTCATTGTCCTGTTGGAAGGTGAACCTTAACCCCATTCTGAGTACCTGAGCACTCTGGAGCGGGTTTTCAACCGTATATCTTTGCCTCAGTCCTGTCTAGTCTCCCAGTCCCTGCTGCTGAAAAACATCCCCACAGCATGATGCTGCCACCACCATGCTTCACCGTGGGGATGGTGCCAGGTTTCCTCCAGACGTGATGCTTGGCATTCAGGCCAAAGAGTTCAGTCTTGGTTTCATCAGACCAAAGAATATTGTTTCTCATGGTCTGAGAGTATTTAGGTGCCTTTTGGCAAACTCCAAGTGGGCTTTACTGAGGAGTGGTTTCCGTCTGGTCACTACCATAAAGGCCTAATTGGTGGAGTGCTGCAGAGATGATTGTCATTCTGAAAGGTTCTCCCATCTCCACAGAGGAACTAGAGCTCTATCAGAGTGACCATCGGGTTCTTGGTCACCTCCCTGATCAAGGCCCTTCTACCCCGATTGCTCAGTTTGGCCGGGCTGCCAGCTCTGGGAAGAGTCTTGGTGGTTCCAAACATCTTCCATTTAAGAATGATGGAGGCCAATGTGTTCTTGGGGACCTTCAATGCTGCAGACATTTTTTAGGATCTTTACCCAGATCTGTGCTGAAAACAATCCTGTCTCGGAGCTCTACAGACAATTCCTTCGACCTCATGGCTTGGTTTTTTCTCTGACATGCACTGTCAACTGTAGGACCTTATATAAACAGGTGAGTGCCTTTCCAAATTATGTCCAATCAATTGAATTTACCACAGGTGGACTCCAATCAAGTTGTAGGAACATCTCAAGGATGATCAATGGAAACAGGATGTACCTGAGCTAATTTTCGAGTCTCATAGCAAAGGGTCTGAATATATATGTAAATAAGGTGTTTCTGTTTTTTCTAAATTTCTAAAAACCTGTTTAAACTTAGTCAGTATGTGGTATTGTGTGTAGATTGTTGAGGGTTTGGTATTTTATTTAATCAATTTCAGAATAAAGCTTTATCATTAAAAAAAAGTACTTTCCAAAAGCACGGTACAGTACAACGTAAAAATCTCTGCCCACATCATAGAATTAGGTCAAAATGTTATTTATGAATATCAACAGATGCTCTGAGGAAGTAAACACATGTGAAACAGCGAACTTGCCCACTCTTAGTAGGAGGAAACACAGTGCAAGAGAAGAGAGCATCCCCCATGCCTCCTATTTCTGGAAGCAAGCTGTCAAAGGTCAGTAGGACCAGTAGTGGGAGGGGAAACCATCCAAGACATACCTCCATGTTTATCTTCTCTTCCGAGCTCCAAAAGTAACACCTCTATTTTATTATTATTATTATTGTGTCTGTCAGCCCAACTCCTGTTGATCTTACAGTGTAGCTAATGAGCTGGAAGCTACTCTCCCTGCTTCCAGAAAGTGACCGGAGAGCGATTTGAATCCTTAAAAGTCCTCCAGACATGGCGTAGAGGGATCTCTCATTAGCATAGAGTACTATGTGGAAGGAAGGCTAGTCTTGAGACCGCTGATGAAAATAAAGGAATCTGTATTTTAAGGCAGCGCCCTTCCTGTAACCCCCATAATTCATGCTGTTTATGATGTAAATATTTCAGAGGGGTGAGATGACCCCACAGCATGGCCAAAGGCCATTAATAATCATAAAAATGGGAACCTCCCTCTCAATGATTAATTGCATGCAATTTGCATTATGCTTTGTTTGCGGTGAGCTTTAAGCAATTTACTACAAGCCAAGCACAACTGCTCCGAAGTAAACCAAGGCTACTTCAAAGTGATTTTCGCTTCCATGTTATTAGTTCATTTACATTTCTCTCCGTAGAGGTTTCAAGATGGACTGAGCCAGCAGAAAACACCACAATATTCACTGAATGTCAACAAACAACAAGCATTACTGCACATTGGTGTTTGAGAGTGTTTTCTTCATATCTTCACTGGTTGTTATGTGACCTTCAGATGTAATGCTTTTATAATGTGGTTACTTAAAGGTTACTCAATGTATTTTTCACATGGACAAGCAGTATGCTTTGTAAAATTGGTATCAGAAACAATGATAAATCCCCTTTTGTTGTATTTTTGTCTGATCTGATGGTTATTGTTACTAGGCTATGAAATATTCAAACCCTGACAAACCCAGCCGGGTATCTTGGCACCTTCACCCGCAGTCTACTGGCTTGGGCAAGGACAATTTTCTATGTCAATGAGATCAGAAAAAGCATGCATATTCAACATTTGCTGGAGTGTTTATATAGCAGATTGAGGTCCAAGATTACAAGGTCCCCTGTTCACCCTATCATGCCTCAGCCTCCCTCAGTGACTGGCTCTCACTTGTTCTCCACACTGAAGAACTGCACTGTGGTCAGATTTGTGTATTTGCTACCATAATGTCCAACAATAGACGTTATAAAACTACAGTACAAACGATTATAGCATTATTGTTCACTACAGCCCAGCAGAAAGTGTTGGCTGACTTTGTAATGTTGGCACCATAGTGTTTTAGCAGGAATAGTAACTGGTTAACCAATTCCTGGTGATCAGACAGACAGACAGACAGACAGACAGACAGACAGACAGACAGACAGACAGACAGACAGACAGACAGACAGACAGACAGACAGACAGACAGACAGACAGACCGACTGAGGCAAGGCAAGTCTAGCTAAAGAAAGAGGCTCTCTACTGGGACATTAAAGGCCCTGGCGGTCAATAATCTTATTTGATGTGAATTCTTCAAACGCTGAACGGACGGAGGGCTCAATTGGAGGTTGGCCTGGGTTACAAACCACTACCCCCCTACCACCACCACCACTACTAGCACCACCATGCTCACAGACAATACATCTTCAGTCCCTGTGGAACAGGTGCGGGCAATTTAATCGCAGCTCAGCCGACATGATGTCTGATTGGACTGGAGCCGCATCAGATTGTTCCCTCCAATTGAGCTGTGACCAGCTGACATTTTCACAGTATTTAATAAAAGCCACTCTTGATTAGCAAGGCCTTACCACAATCTTTTTATTTATTCGCTGTGGCAGAAAAGCATTAATTCATAGTAATTAATTAACAAGTGGTGGAGGGCCTGGCCACAGCACAGCTGCCTCCTCTGGGAGAGAGGCTGGTGGGAGGAGGCAAAAGGAACAGACTCCTTGGCCCTGATTAGATGCAGTCCATTCTAAGCCCTCCCCATGACACGTTTACTGTCTAATGATAGCCTGCTAACGCTACAGTGGAGTGCCTGACTTTACTTCACATTGGAACTAGACTCATGTCACTGTCTGCAGCATCAGCTCCCATTATTGTTACCACACTGCCTAGCTAGCGCTTTAGTGGTTTAATAAGGATACACAATCAAAACATCTAGAATAGGCTCTAACTTTGGGATACACATATTTTTTCATCAACTGTTATATACTGAATGTATCATTTAATACCTGATAATTCAACCTAGATTACAGTGGCTACATTGGCCATTCCTTTGAGTCAAATCAATAATGTGAAAGAGTCAATGTCGCCATCAGTCTCCCAACGCTCCATTTCTGCTCCATGTTGTGATTCTGTTTTTGTATTTATCCTCCTTCCCTTCTCATGTCCTCTGTCTTTGGCTGTCACTTGATTTTAGTCAGAGGGATAAGCTGCTCTCTTTTATCCACACTTCATCCTTTTCTCTTTTATCACCTCATCTTGATTTTCCCTCTCTTACATCCCCCTCTCCTTCCAGTTGGCTGGCCATAGAGCTGCCGTTTATGAAAACAGTTTAGACTTGAAAGCAGTGAGATGGAGGGAGTGGAGAGATGTGCAGGATGCTGTTAGACAGTCCACAGGTTCTCTCTCTCTCTCTCTCTCTCTCTCTCTCTCTCTCTCTCTCTCTCTCTCTCTCTCTCTCTCTCTCTCTCTCTCTCTCTCTCTCAGATAGCTCATCTGTCACTCTCAATGCCATGTCTGGCGTTTGGCATTCCATCAGCAGCTAATTGTCTGCCAGCTACTTTTAGATGCTGGCTAAAGACCTAGTAAATTTAAATTTGCTTACATGTCAGAAAGTTATTTTCTCACAGAGGAGGCAGAGAAGCCGGTAAATGAACAAAGTGAAGCCAGGGTAAATCATTATAGAACTTCTCCAGCTCCCGGTTTGTAAGAGGCACAGGTCCATCACAGCTCAGACAGGCTGGGGAGAGTTGTGAGATGCTTTACATTGGTCTGATAAAATGAGATTCTCTGAAACATTGAACTTTAGATTCAGTGGTCATGCTCTAAATTCTATAAAACACATTGGGATTGGTCCGAATCAGATTGGTTAGTTATTAACTTGTCATGTTGGTTTGTTCATTATTAGAACATGATTTTCTTCCCACTATTGTCTTTGTATTTGATCAGTGTGTCTTTAGATACTGTTTGAGTATTAATTTTCTTACAAATAAGTGGCACAACACAAGCATTCCTGTCAGTCAGTTGTGTTGTCAGAGAGTTACGACAATGTGGATTCTATCCAAATACAAAAAAGTACATGTTTGACAAAAGCGATCACAAAGGATGTCTAAACAGTCAGTCTTAATGATCGGATCCTCTCAAAATATGATTTTTCTCTTCCATCAATCAAATGTAAACAATACTTTACTATTCCAGAAACAACCATATTTGTGTGCATTTGTTTCTAACATGATGTAATAGAACACAATAGAATATAATATCACTTTATTGTCATGTTAAAATAGATGAGGCCGAGTTATTTCCTGAAGTGTCTGTCCCAACATAAATGCATCTCTCCAGAACAGTGGCCATCTCATTCCATTCCTCCTACTCATGGTTCTCCTACTTTTAGCCATTACTGGGAATTATATAATAGCTCTGCATACATTACAGCAGTGAGACTGTTGTCTCCTCAAACCAAGCTAGCATGCAATATCCAGCTTTAGAGCTCAGTGTTCTAATCATCATAGACTTTGGTCAAACCATAAATCATTATTGACAAAAGCATTAGCATGGCAAAAAAAAAAGTGAATTTGTTATGTTTAAATGTTCAGGGAAAACTAATGCATGTTGATCATAACCAGAGGTATGAGTCTGTGGCCCAGCAGGAGTGTAACACCACTGATTAGCTGATTGCTTTTTGCTGATAGCCACTAATTTGTTGTTGCTGGTATTAGTCACATAATCAGCCCCTCTGACACTGTGTGACATTGGGGATATTGACAAAATATGTTTTCAACCTTCCCTTGAATAAAATGTTTGAATGTATAAATAATGACGACCACAGCCGCATGTCCATTGAACCTTATATTTATGGACCTACGCATTAGAAAGTGCAATTCCTGAATGACAGAGAAACCCATTAAAGTAGCAATAAAATTGCAAATGCCTTTCCCTTCGCTGTTTTGCTTCCTTTCAGTACAGGCAAAGGGAACGCGTTGCTCTCACCAACTGTGTGCCTCTGGCTCACAAATACATTGCAATGTGATACGGAACACATTTCCCCATCCAATTCCTCCCTGCTGCGATGGTGAAAACACTCAGTGAGATCCATCTTTTTCAATTACACCAAGAGGGGACAGCCTAGAGGGAGTGGGAGTCTTAAGGACAGGTCTCTCTCCCAGATCTCAGGCCGCATTAAAATGTATTGGCAGCATCGGATATTAAAGAGGAATCTGCCGAATTAATCGGTGGGATGCTCAGAGAGGAATATCCATGTGGAGACACTCACACACTTACAGAAAAGGCTGAGGGGGGAACAACATTATGAAAACGCACAAACATACCAGGGGATGTAACAAACCCTTAAAAAGCCTGGGAAAGGAGGCCTTAAGAAGACATTCAAATAGAATACCAATAACAGCCATAGGGAAATATCATACAGTACAAGCAGACCGATATAGGGGCAGCAGGTAGCCTAGTGGTTAAGAGAGTTGGGCCACTAACCAAAAGGTTGCTGGTTTGAATCCCCATGCTGACTAGGAGAAAAATATGTCAATGTGCCTTTGAGCAAGGCGCTTAAGCTGAATTGCTCCTGTAAGTTCCTCTGGATAGTGACTTAAATGTAAATAAGAGCAGCTACACAATGACATACAGTAGAAGCAGATCTAAGAACAGCTAGCACCATAATAACCTTCACTAATGGCATTGTTCAGTCCCACTAGCAGGAGCTCCCTGATCCCAGTAGCTAGCAGGAGGTGCTCCATGGTAAAGGTTATGAGCCTCCAGTCATGCCTCCTCATGGTGTGCTATAATCAGTTCACTGTGTGAAAAGGGGGTTTGGTGTGTGATCACTCAAAAACCCTGCTGTGAATGGGGATCGGAAACACCAGGATCCTTATGAGTAATGGGCAGAACCGGGTCCCTTCTCCCGCTCATGCCTCTCCACCCCACCTATCCTGACCCAGCTAACTCGGAGGGTGAAGCTGCAGCACACTAGGAGGGAGAGGAGTTTGATGCTCCCGTCTGGCCCCCTGATTCACAGCTGGTCATTTGTTTTGCTTTATGTAACACGGTGTGGTGTCCCTGATCACCTTAAACATGTACACCAGTGTGTGAAACAAACCACACAGCACAGCACAGCCAGTCAGCCAGCCAGCCAGTCAGCCCAGTCAGTCAGTCAGTCAGTCAGTCAGTCAGTCAGTCAGTCAGCCAGTCAGTCAGCAAGTCAGCCATTCAGTCAGTCAGTCAGCCAGTCAGCCATTCATCCCTTCCCCTGGCTCCTAATCAGGTTAGATTGCTCCACAACATAATCTGTGTCCTCAGTCCCCTGACTGACCAGGGGAAGGGAATTACACGTCCCCAGGTGGCCTCCAGATGGGAGAGAGGGCCCTGCCAGTCAGAGGGCTGGAGGAAGATGAAGAAATCCCTTTGGGGTAGCCTAGATTGAAAAGCAAGAAAATCTCCCCCAAATCAAAGCGGTGACCCAGCTCAGATTGTTGAGGAGATTAAAAGTCCAACTTTATTATACTTTTCATTTTCAAAGTTTCTGTGATTGATTCATGCCCTAAACCCTTTTTAAGTGTGGTGGCATCACGCTACACAAGGTACTGTGTCAGTCCCCATTACATTAGCACTGTGAATGAACACAAGGCTCATAGTTCAACCGGTATACCCCATCTTAGTATTGCATTTTCATGCACTTGAATTGAGGCCTTGTGTTACTACTCTATGTTAGATACACATGTATTACAGACACTACATCCCCCTATGTTAACGTCATGGATTTCATCCGCTCTCTTGGACGACTGATAAATGTAATACGTTGTCATTTTATAGGTAATGGTTCTAAACAAGGGGCGACTTGAATTGTATATGTGGGTGTTATCTACACCATCATTTCTGCATCATGTTAGAACAGTAAAACCCAGGTGAAGGCTCCATAAATAGTGTGTATCATTTAAATAGGTACTGATGTGTTTGTTCTATGAGCAACCCTGTGAAGGTCACAGTCAAGCTTTGTAGTAAAACTTTACAGGATGAGAGAAGCTCCACAGTGTCGAGGCTTTGGTCCATAATTGCTCGCTACCCTTTTACTTAGCGTGGTGAATGGAGAGGTGTGCTGTGCATATGTGTGGCTCAGTACTCTTGGTGATTCAGCCGATGTTGTGTGATCAGTTGGAAGCACTGACCAGGCTTGTCCTACATTGTTCTCCGCAGTGCCACAGATGGGATCTCACTGTTATGGCTTTTGTTGTCTCCACGTCGTTCGTTGTTCTCTCCTTTATGGTCCCAATCTCCCTGGTCTGTTCTGCACAGGCCCTCCGATTGTCTGAGCGAACAAAACGGCGCTCCCAAGTGATCGCTCTCATTGAACCAGCGACACTGTATGAAAATATGTACTCTGGCATTCAGGCACAGGAAAGAGCAGTCGTGTTCAATGCATGGCGGAAAACAAATGGAAACACATTGAAAAATACTGTCGAGTTGCCAAGGACTTTAGAGTGCTTCCACGTTTTTGTCAGGGCTTTTGTCTCTAGCTCATAAAGAATAACGCCCCTCTTATTGTCTCTGTCTCTGGATGCCAGAGCAGGGAGTCAGCCTGCTGGTATAGAGAGTAATAGGACAGACAGGTGGGGACATATGCTGGCGCAGACATGACCCTAGACTTCCTCTTCATCGTTCTCTCAGTTACCCACCGCTGAGACACATCTGGGTCCAGGTGGCATCCAAACATGTTGTCAGCAAGTCACGGTGACTGCTTTAATGGACACAGCCATTCTAACTGACAAGATGGGAAAACAGACATGGCAGTGTCTCACTCAGCCTCTTTATCTTGTGTTTACCGACCACTGTTTCATTGATTACAAAGAGGCCTAGTCGGCCCTGTGCTCAGATGGCCTGAATCTGAAGGCTGTCGTCGCTTCATGATTTCTACTCCTAAAATAGACCAAGATTAAACACTCTCATTTTTGCTCTTTTTCTGTCCTTTCATGTGCGCACGTACAAGCAAACGCACACATGCACACACACTGTACAGGGGAGGTTTCTTAAATAACAGATAAAAGTTGTTTTGTATGAGTCCTAATTAGTTTCACTCCCCAGACGTGCCAGCACATTTTTAATTGACAACACAACCAGATTGCACACCAGAAATCGGGCTTCTCTTCTCCTCAGAGACTTTGGGAGTTACATAACATTTTCTAGGTACATCTTTTAAACAGGTTGGTGGGATGAGAATTCCGTTTGTTTAGTGATGACAGGTGGTGAAAGAAGGGATGAGTCAGAAGAGTTATGAGTATTATCTGGAAGGGGAGGGACGGTGAACCCACCATAAGTTGAAGTGAGAAGTGCACTCATGCTTAATTAACACAGAGTTCAAGAACTGCTGGCTTCATCCATTACAGAGACGGCCAGACGGAAGCTCCTTTAATTGGGGATGTGGAGAAAAAAAAACAATTGAGCTGGATAGATGGGTCATGTGTTAAGGTCAACATATTTCATAGAAAAATCCAATCCTCCCCGTACAGCAAGATTAACTTAGTCACAGTTTCATTTTCCAATTGTGTGCCCCAAGATAATGAGTTTAGAGTTCAAGCTATAATTCCTAAATTCTCAATTCTCATCTCCCACTCATTGTATTTTTGAATTGGTTCCGGTTTTAGAAATGACTTAAGCCTTTTCATGTAGACGGTAATGTAACTTGAAGGTGGGTTGGACTCAGGTAAATGGAGGAGGTATGGATTTCTTCATTTTCTCATGAATGAGCTCAACATTATGGTATCGTCTTCATTATCTATGCATTCACATAACTATGAATGAAACCATCATGTCCATCCAAATCTAATCAAATTTATTTATATAGCCCTTCGTACATCAGCTGATATCTCAAAGTGCTGTACAGAAACCCAGCCTAAAACCACAAACAGCAAGCAATGCAGGTGTAGAAGCACGGTGGCTAGGAAAAACTCCCTATAAAGGCCAAAACCTAGGAAGAAACCTAGAGAGGAACCAGGCTATGTGGGGTGACCAGTCCTCTTCTGGCTGTGCCGGGTGGAGATTATAACAGAACATGGCCAAGATGTTCAAATGTTCATAAATGACCAGCATGGTCGAATAATAATAAGGCAGAACAGTTGAAACTGGAGCAGCAGCACGGTCAGGTGGACTGGGGACAGCAAGGAGTCATCATGTCAGGTAGTCCTGGGGCATGGTCCTAGGGCTCAGGTCCTCCGAGAGAGAGAAAGAAAGAGAGAAGGAGAGAATTAGAGAACGCACACTTAGATTCACACAGGACACCGAATAGGACAGGAGAAGTACTCCAGATATAACAAACTGACCCTAGCCCGCCAACACATAAACTACTGCAGCATAAATACTGGAGGCTGAGACAGGAGGGGTCAGGAGACACTGTGGCCCCATCCGAGGACACCCCCGGACAGGGCCAAACAGGAAGGATATAACCCCACCCACTTTGCCAAAGCACAGCCCCCACACCACTAGAGGGATATCTTCAACCACCAACTTACCATCCTGAGACAAGGCTGAGTATAGCCCACAAAGATCTCCGCCACGGCACAACCCAAGGGGGGGGGGGGGCAACCCAGACAGGATGACCACATCAGTGAATCAACCCACTCAGGTGACGCACCCCTTCCAGGGACGGCATGTGAGAGCCCCAGTAAGCCAGTGACTCAGCCCCTGTAATAGGGTTAGAGGCAGAGAATCCCAGTGGAAAGAGGGGAACCGGCCAGGCAGAGACAGCAAGGGCGGTTCGTTGCTCCAGAGCCTTTCCGTTCACCTTCTCACTCCTGGGCCAGACTACACTCAATCATATGACCCACTGAAGAGATGAGTCTTCAGTAAAGACTTAAAGGTTGAGACCAGCAAGCTATCAAATATATTTTTATTCACCAATCCATTTACACTATCTAATGAAACAAAGTCTAAAGGAATAATAAGTACCACTCTCAAAATAGATTTAAAAAAGTGAATTAATATTCCATGGTGTTATTTTGATAATGTTTAAGAAATATGCCTGTCTAAATCCACAGACTAGCCAATTCTAAATCCCAAATTCATCTAATTGTACCTCAGAGTGCTAATAAATATTGTTATGAATAATTCAAGCCGTGAGTGGGCTGATGACACAAAAACTGGTGCACTGAGCTGAATTCAAAGCACTTCAAAATTGGAAAGTGGACTACATTTTCTTGAAATCTGAACGAGTTAAAGTTCCATTGAAAAGGAATACAATTGGCACCTTCAAATGACATCCCAAGGTAAAGACCATTGGGAAAGGGCTGCACTCCAAAAAGACGGCACATCATTTGACCTTTTTATTTTCGTCCGGGCAGGCTAACACATTCCGGTAGTTATGCATTCATCATAGCATCAAGAGATAGCCAGATGGCCAAAGACAGTGTTTTTTTTATGGATCTATCAATCCAAAACATCTCTCGTTGTGAGAGCATTTTAGGGAGTTTGGTAGCCACGAGGCTAAAGTACTGGCCCAGTAACCGAAAGGTCGCTGGTTCGAACACCATGGCCGACAAGATGAAAAATCTGTCACTGTGCCCTTAAGCAAGGCACTTAACCCTAATTGCTCCAGGGGTGCTGCACAATGGTGACTGTGACCCCACTCCCTGCATGTGTCTCAGGGGGAGTTGGGATATGTAAGAAACACATGTCTGTTACCCACTTGTGTGCAACAGGACAAATATAAACACCCCCCAAATAATAAGTAAGGGTCTATGTGTTCTATGGAAAAATGGCGGGCTAGCTGAGTGGAACGCATTGTGCCGAGCTGATTATCCCTTTTCTACTATGGCTAGAATTACATACATTTGCCACTAGAAATGTGTTCAACACCCACTTAAGTAGCTAGCAAGTTTACTAGGTAACCAAACAAACAGACTTGTTAGTTTAGCTAACCAAACCATCAGTCCTAGCTTGCTATTATGAAAATCAAATTCAACAATACCAATGTTTTCAATTCTACTTTTGCTTTCAAAAGCAGCTCAAACAGAAAGTGTACGAATGGAGGACCAGGGTTGGTGTACTGTTGGGGGTACTGTTGGGGGTTGGTGTACTGTTGGGGGTACTGTTGGGGGTTGGTGTACTGTTGGGGATACTGTTGGGGGTTGGTGTACTGTTGGGGGTACTGTTGGGGGTTGGTGTACTGTTGGGGGTACTGTTGGGGGTTGGTGTACTGTTGGGGGTACTGGAGGACCAGGGTTGGTGTACTGTAGGGGGTACTTGGTGTACTGTTGGGGGTACTGGAGGACCAGGGTTGGTGTACTGTTGGGGGTACTGGAGGACCACGGTTGGTGTACTGTTGTGGTACTGGAAGACCAGGGTTGGTGTACTGTTGTGGTACTGGAGGACCAGGTTGGTACTGTTGGGGGTACTCAAGGACCAGGGTTCGTAAGCATAACTCTAGAATGCCCTTCAAGTCAATCAGAAACAAGTATTCAACAATATAATGGTATTGTTTAAGCAATAAGGCCCGAGGGGGTGTGGTATATGGCCAATATACCACGGCTAAGGGCTGTTCTTAGGCACAGCACAACGCTGTTCTTAGCTGTGTTATATTGGCCATATACCACAATCCCCCGAGGTGCCTTATTGCTATTATAAACTGTTTACCAACGTAATTAGAGCAGTAAATATAAATGTTTTGTCATTCCTGTGGTATACAGTCTGATATACCACTGCTGTCAGCCAATCAGCAATCAGGACTCGAACCACCCAGTTTATAATAAAAAAAGAATGGTTGCCACCTCTGATGGAAGTGACCTGTTCCAGGTACAGTACACAAAGAGCAAAGAGGACAGTAGGCCGTGTTGTGACCTGTTCCAGGTACAGTACACAAAGAGCAAAGAGGACAGTAGGCCGTGTTTGGCTTTTAAGTAGTGTTTTTCCGTAGCATATTTAGTATTGTCAGTGCAGATCGCTGTTTTGTTTTCAGATATAATTTTTTTGAAACATCTTTTTGTTTGGCCCACATGGCTTTGACCACAGGGGCACGTAAGCATATACAATTAATGAACTGTTTCTGGTAGAACTTTTGGCCTGTAAGAGGGTGAGTGAAGAATTGACAGTTTGCCGTGTTGTTACGTTAAGCACACCTTCCTCTCTTATAGTTTCCTTGTAGTGTTAACCAGTTTGAACAGTCAGGCTTTTGGAAAGGATGGATCAACCAAATCCTCAGAGAGGTGGATGCATAACCTGGCAAAGGAGAGAAAGGGGGAATATTTTTTATACAACTCTCATTCAAATGCATCAGTAATAGCATAACACGTGAAATGGCCGTATAAGGACAGTTGGTTCCAGGCTTGGGTATAACCACATTTATTTTGCATTGGATTATAAGCTTTATTCTGTTTACCAATGGTCTACGACAACAACTTATCAGCTTATCAGGCCCGATGTAGTTGGCTTATTGTATTTTCTAAATTCTCATGAATACTATTTGGCTCTTTGAATGTTGACTTGGTATTTAGAAAATATTCTAGTGAACCCAGGGCTTAGATTCTTAATTACGGTACCATAGATACTGTATCAGCAGACACTGCATCTCAGCATTATGTTGTGAATGCTTTCCTGACTAGTCTCATTGTAGACATACACCCTCTGCTGTTGGCCTTACCAACCACCCAGCACAGATAAGTTACGACTACCGCATCTATCTGACAGCATAATGGAATAACCTATCCCCCACTGAACCAATTCCGCAGCTTGGTAGCCATTTTAAGAAAATAACTATATTTCTAAGCATAAATGTTAATTTGTCACATGCATATGCATTCAGATGTCACCCATGTTCCAGTCAGCGGGGCCCTTTTTAACCTGCTTTATGGCTGGCGGGTCCACAGGGGACTGGTGGGGATCAGGCACCGTGCTGCAGCCCCACTAGCAGCATACCAAGGCTGTCTGCCTGCCTTCCTGCATGCATAGTGCTGCTGTACTGTACTGTGCTGTTCCACTACTGAGCTCCACTAATGGCCATGGCTCAGACCAGGCCTCATTAAGACAAACTGACACCAGGAAACGGGCCCGTGGTGGGTGTGATTAGATTAAAAGTTCAGACAAGCCTTTGGTCTGTGTAATTTGTGGGAACTCGGTGATACACAAATAAACAAACACGGAGCACTTTAAAAACAGCCCCCTTAATTAGCTTGTTAAGACTTGGGGTTGTAAGTAATATCAGCATGGTGGCCTTTGGTTAGTACTGTACTGTAACCAGGCAGAGAGAGAGGCTGAGAGACAGGGAGAGAGGCTGAGAGACAGGGAGAGAGGCTGAGAGACAGGGAGAGAGGCTGAGAGACAGGGAGAGAGGAATGGAAGGATGGGAGAAGAGGAAGAGAAAGGAGGAGATCTGAGGTAAGAGTTGCTTAGTGAATAGTCTTGTTAGTTAAATATGGGTATTTGTCAACAGGAGATAGAGAGGGCCATTGAAAGTGCCAAGCTCCAAGTCCCGTTGATTTTGGAATAGGATTGAAATGTTTCAGAAAGTTTTTTTTAAATCTATGCGAATGAGATATGGAACAAGCTGTTATATCATGCCAGTATGTGACATCCTCATTCTGACCAATCAACAACGTTTAAAAATGGCTGGTCCAAAATGCCATCTGTCCCCTCAGCCATGGTCACAAACAGCAGTACTGTGAAAGCATAACCTGCATTTACTCTACAGTGCACAAATGTTGCTCTAGTAGCTAGATAACTGAGCTTCATAAAGGTCATAATTTGATAATTTCCACACAGGTTCATAACATCTATTTGATGGATGGTATTAATACTAAGCTCAACATTTCTCCTCTTAAAAAGAGACTAGCAGCTAACGTACACTCCTACACATTTCTTTCCAAGCGATTAATATCCATTTATCGTCACGTTTGTCAAAAGCTGGGTGCTAGATAAATTTCTGCCTTTTTCTTTCACACTCCCCAGTCAGTGGCCTTCCCCATGTGATGATTCCAGCCATCTGGTAATCAGATTAAAGTGAAATTCCTCCCCTTTAATGTTTCTCCTTGAAAGCTGTCTGTCTGGAGTCAGAGTGAAAGGAAGGCACTTAACCCTGTCTGTCTGTCTGTCTGTCTGTCTGTCTGTCTGTCTGTCTGTCTGTCTGTCTGTCTGTCTGTCTGTCTGTCTGTCTGTCTGTCTGTCTGTCTGTCTGTCTGTCTGTCTGTCTGCCTGCCTGCCTGCCTGCCTGCCTGCCTGCCTGCCTGCCTGCCTGTCTTGTCTGCAGCGTTGTCATGGCTGCTCCACTGTGCTAGCTAGGCACACTGGTTCCATGTTCATGTGAAAGGTGGTGGGGATGTGTGTGTCTGAGAGTATCGTCTGGGTGATTTTCACTTCCCAAATGAGTGGCTGTCCTGTCACTCCGATGACTGAAAAGATCACGGCTGCACTGCTAAAGCACCTTGACGGGATAGAATAGAATGAAATTGTATCACTTGCTTGCTATCAGGAGACCCCACTAGAGCTCACTTCTGCTCACAGCTTTTTGAAGCATGATGTGTAACAGGATTCATTTCCGATGCAGAGCAAAACATCCACCCAAAATAAACCTGCGTTGCTTGTGCATGCAAAAACCCTGTGAGGTGGGAACCAACCGGCAGACAAGGGAGGCGATTTTGTATTCCTTTTGGAACTCTGCCTCCTGCCACCCACGGTGCTAAATCAAAGGGCCAGGTTGGGCCCACTAGTTCCTGTGCAGGGGCTGTGCTGTGAAGCACAGGGGCCCCATGCCTGTAAGTGGGCCACTCTCTCTCTGTCTCTCTCTCTGCCTGGTCGGTCCAGGGGCCAGCCCAGAGCCCTGGAGAACACCGGAGGCGCCTCCACACTGCTCTAATCCCAAACAAACACACAGCCCACCAAACAAAGGGAGGAGAGGGAGGACAGGAGAGATAGAGGGAGGGAAGAGAACAAACAAAAACCAGAGAAGGAAAATTATAAAACAAAACATAAATAATCAAATGCCCACTTGCCATATAGACACCTACTGTGTGCAGTACACAAACGCACACATACTCTCAGACACAAACACAAACATACAGAGCCCGCGTATGTCCAAAACGCCAACACACTGGCAAACACACACTCATCTTATCAGCAAGCAGAGTGGGAGAGGGCCAGCCAGATCTTTCTTTCTCTCTCTCTCTCTCTCTCTCTCTCTCTCTCTCTCTCTCTCTCTCTCTCTCTCTCTCTCTCTCTCTCTCTCTCCCCATCTCTCTCCGTGGTAATGTGGCGGAATGGGGTCGTTCTGTTTCGGCACTAAGACTTCCCACATGTCTCAGAGGCCCACTCCCACTGGCTGCCTGCATTACGGGGCCTCTTCCCTCCCACTGTGTCCTGCATGGCTCTGAATCATTACCTCTGACAAAGCCCTTTCTGTGTGAGCGATCACTGCTAGTGCCCAGCGACAAACGCCCATGCCATCGCCCCTCTGGATAATTCAACCTGGACTCAAGGGTCGACTTAACATAGTAACCGTACATTTGTTCCACACCATTTAGTATAATATGTTACTTTTCATATGATATGCATTAATTTGTGCATCTCCATCATCCTTTTCAAAATGACGTCCTCCAATTCATATGATATGTTACAAACGCCAATTTGTGCAATATGTTACGGATTTCCAATATGTATGATATGTTATGAATTCCAATGTGTTGTGGTTAACATTAGCTATATAGGTAACATTATCTAGGCTGGGGATTAAGGTTACGGGGTTAGGGTTAGAGTAAGGGGTTAAGGTTAGGGTTAGAGTAATGGGTTAAGGTTATGGTTAGGTTAAGGGTAAGGGTTAGCTAACATGCTAAGTAGTTTCAAAGTTGCTAATTAGATGAAGTGCTAAAGTTGTCCTTGATGTGATTCAAACACACAACTTTCGGCCTGCTAGACGTTTGCATTATACGCCCGACCAACCTCCTTACTTTCATTTTTGGCTTAAGTAACCTACTGTCCTATGCAACCATACCAAACAAAACATCATACTAATTGTAGGGGCACTCATTTAGATGTACTATGTTACGCCTGGTCTATGAGGCCAGGCTGGATATTTACTAGTCTGTATGGAGATGACCTCCAGACTAGCTGCTGGTGGCTGCACACTATCATAGTTAGCATCAGCGGGACACGGTTAGCTTTCAATAGCTTCACAGCTGCAAAACACAGGCAAGGCAAGGACACTACTAGCATGGTTAGATTTAGGCTGTCATAACATGACCTCAATATGAATGAATAGTTCATTTACAAATAAATCCATGGTCCTTTATGCAACTGTGATTGTGCTTTATTAGCATGCTAGCGTTAACATGCCACAAAGATGGAGGCAAAGCATGCTGTATTCTCAGGAGAGAGGTCTCTAAGCATGCTGTATTCTCGGGAGAGAGGTCTCAAAGCATGCTGTATTCTCGGGAGAGAGGTCTCTAAGCATGCTGTATTCTCAGGAGAGAGGTCTCTAAGCATGCTGTATTCTCAGGAGAGAGGTCTCTAAGCATGCTGTATTCTCTGGAGAGAGGTCTCAAAGCATGCTGTATTCTCAGGAGAGAGGTCTCTAAGCATGCTGTATTCTCTGGAGAGAGGTCTCAAAGCATGCTGTATTCTCTGGAGAGAGGTCTCAAAGCATGCTGTATTCTCGGGAGAGAGGTCTCTAAGCATGCTGTATTCTCTGGAGAGAGGTCTCAAAGCATGCTGTATTCTCTGGAGAGAGGTCTCTAAGCATGCTGTATTCTCGGGAGAGAGGTCTCAAAGCATGCTGTATTCTCTGGAGAGAGGTCTCAAAGCATGCTGTATTCTCTGGAGAGAGGTCTCTAAGCATGCTGTATTCTCTGGAGAGAGGTCTCTAAGCTTTGCTTGATTGGGTTGTGCTGTGGTGTGTCCTAGTAGCCCACTCCAGTCACCATCAACAACCCAGCCCCAGCTCTGTCCTCCAGGGCCCCCAAACATGACTTAATCAGACCAGCAACATACAGAAATAGCAGGAGGGCCACATGGTTCTACCATGACTACCAACTACCTCGTTATTATTGTGGTACTTAAACAACACATGACTCTCCCCATCCTCCCTCCCCATTCTTCACTACAGGGCCTTGGTGCTATATTTGGGTTAAGACTTATGTAAGGTGACATATAGAGGTCAGCCTATATGTGAGTGGGGCTGTATCTCACCACTACGTCCAATTTAGTTTTGTGAAACGGCAAGCGGCTCGGTGGCAGAATAAATGTATCTTTTCCCATGGCAACAGTAGTGGGTGGGAGATCTATAAAGGTTTGCCGTATATTGTGTCAGAAGCAGCGTAATTGTAGCCCATTAAATCAGCAGGGTGTCCAGCAGGGTATAGCTGTGATGAAACACTGTGCTGCCTCTGCCTCCACCAGGCGTTGCAGGGTCAGCAGGCTGGGGACCACCTGGATGATTTAAGGCCTGACTCGCTGCTTAATACTTAATGAGAGTGCGGTGTGTAATACGGAGCCTCTGGATGTCTTCCAACAGCCAAGCTAGCCTGCACTGGGGCTGGGGCAGCACCGGGAGGGTAGACTTTCTGGACGAGGCTGGGAAGGAGAGGTTTAATCGCGTATGGTGAATTTATAGGTGGAGCCTCTCTATAGTTTACCTTATACTCCTGTACTGTACGGCTGGCCACGTCCTTCCCCGAAATCAAAACTAATTTCTTGCATTTTAAATATCCAATTCAGCTGTTCTTTAAAAAATATCTCAATATCTGTCACGTTCTGACCTTTATTTCCTGTGTTTTGTATTTAGTTAGTATGGTCAGGGTGTGAGTTGGGTGGGCAGTCTATGTTTGTTTTTCTATGATTTGGGTATTTCTATGTTTCGGCCTAGTATGGTTCTCAATCAGAGGCAGGTGTCATTAGTTGTCTCTGATTGAGAATCATACTTAGGTAGCCTGGGTTTCACTGTGTGTTTGTTCCTGTCTCTGTGTTTTGCACCAGATATGGCTGTTTTTGGTTTTCCACGTTTATTGTTTTGTAGTGTTCATGTTTATCTGTTTTTATTAAACATGAATCCATATAACCACGCTGCGTTTTGGTCCTCCTCTACTTCACCACAGGAAAACCCTTACAATATCAAACAATTTCTGGGTAAAAATTAAGTTGTTTTCCATTAAAGTGGTCAAAAATAAACAATAGTTTTTTTTAAACAAAAACTATTTCTAAAGCAAGAATGTCGCTAGGACTGTCTGGGGGTGCTCTGGGTGGGGAGAACAAGGGCACCAAAATGTCCTGTTTTGAAGGTATTTTCAACCAGCAACTGTCAGGAAATAACAGCTGAAATGATCAGCTGTTGTACAGTATGATACAACATTTAATATGATACTGAATTTTGACTGCACTGGGCCTTTACAAGGTTTGCCATTACGCATGGCCTCTCTGTAAGGTTTGTACAAAGCACAGAGAAAGAGAGGAAATAGTTGAGTGGTGTTTTAAGGACAATATAGGAAATGTAATGAGTGTGAAAATGTTTACCAATTCAATTTCAGCCTCAAAGCATTTTTTTAATGAAATAACTTTATTTGGTTGCCTTGCCACTTTATATATATAATACAAAAAAATCTAAACATAACCCCCCCCCCCCCCCTTTTTTTTAGGTGCACATGAAGAGGACTATTCAAAGATTCTCTATTGGTCAATATTCTTAACATGTGCAAAAATAAATGGAGCAGATATCTTATACCAATCTGTCTGTCTAGGCTTTTATCCATAACATGGCCCAGGCATAAAACAAGCCTTGGAAGGTAAAGTAAGCCTTGTCTGAGCAAGAACGGCCCATAGGGGTAAGAGCCTGTCTTCTGCAGCATGAAACAGCTTGATGTAGTACAAATACACCCCCTGGACAGGACGCTAGTCTATCGCAGGGCCTTACCCCCAATCCATCTAATTAACGTTAAGTGCCAAGCAGAGAGGCATCAGGTCCCATTCTCAACTGGGCATTGAACCCCCAACCTTTCAATCTAATGGTGGATTCTTTAACCACAAGGCCAAGGCAGTTGTTTCACAATATATAGGTCAATTATCTATCTGGTTTTAGACATTCAATAAGGTATGCACCAAAATAACCCTCTGGAGCATTGGAGGGACTTGTCCCCCTCACCTATATGCCGACTACTCCTAGGATTTACCGACATGCTGTACTGTACAACACACCTGCAAGTGTAGATGTAAACACATGTACATGTACACATATGCATCCACACATGCTTGACTCATATATACACACACACACACACACACACACACACGTGTCCCCTGTGTGATCCCTGTGGTTACTTCTGCACACAGACGGCTCATCTCCTGCCTTGTCCCGGGCCCAGATTTATGGCGGTCCCCTCCATCGCCTCTACAACTTGTTCCCCCTCAGGTTTTGTCCCGTTGTTCATCATTTTTCAAGCCTCTCGCACGTGACACCATCAATTAGGATCTCTGGATACCTTTGTCATTCAGCGATATAGGGCCTTTTTTCAAGGAAGAGGATAAAACAACAGGCTTTACACACAGCAGAAGCATATACCAGGGTTGCATTGGCGTGTTGCTCTCAAGCTGTGTGCAGTGATAGGTGAGTGGGAATCAAAGGCACATTAGTCGACTGAGATGATGTGGTATAAAGTAGACAATGTCATTATTACTACAGGTGTTTGGCCAACGCATAATGTGGCCATTATCTGAGCAGTAGCTCCAGCACTTCTCCCCTCGGTTCAGAGGTGTTTATTGGTTTATTAGGATCTCTTGCTGCCTCACTGTACTAACTTAATGCAATGGAATTGAAATGGAGCAGGATAGTGGTGTTCTCTCTCCTCTCCAGCAGCTGGGGGAACTGTGTCATGTACCCTGTTAATGTTATTTCATTACCAGACACGATTTAGTAGGCGCTGTGCCCTGCAGAGGTGACAATGAATTATAACGGGCAGTGTGTGTGTGCGTGTTTGTGTGTGCCTATATCCGTGCATGTGCATTGTGTGTGTTATTTTGTGTGTCCGTGTGCAGTTGTACCGACATCAGCGGGAAAGAGACAGAGAAAGGGAGGAAGTCAGAGAGATACAGAGAGACTCTCTGGGGTTTAGAGCGAATGCTCATTAAGGCCTCCTATAGCACAGGGAGCTCATCCCTCACACTGCCAGCGTCTGGCTCTACTACGCTCTGCTTCCTCACTGAGTCCTTTCCCCTACTGTCTCTCTCCTCTTTTCTCTTTCCTCTCTCCCCTGCTCTCTCTCCCCTCCTATTTCTCTCCCCTCTCTCTCCTCTTTCTCCCCCCTCTCGTCTCTCTCCTCTTTTCTCTTTCCTCTCTCCCCTGCTCTCTCTCCCCTCTCTCCTCTCTCCTCTCCTATTTCTCTCCCCTCTCTCTCCTCTTTCTCCCCCCTCTCGTCTCTCTCCTCTTTTCTCTTTCCTCTCTCCCCTGCTCTCTCTCCCCTCTCTCCTCTCTCCTCTCCTATTTCTCTCCCCTCTCTCTCCTCTTTTCTCTTTCCTCTCTCCCCTGCTCTCTCTCCCTCTCTCCTCTCTTATCTCTCCCCTCTTTCTCCCCCTCTCGTCTCTCTCCTCTTTTCTCTTTCCTCTCTCCCCGCTCTCTCTCTCCTCTTTCCTCTCTCCTCTTCCCCCTTTCCTCTCTCCCCTCTCTCCTTTCCCCTCTCTCCTCTCTCCTTTTCCCTCTCTCCTCTCTCCTTTTCCCTCTCTCCCTCTCTCCTTTTCCCCTCTCTCTCTCCTCCCCTCTCCCTCCTCTCCCCTCTCTCCTTTCTCCTCTCCCCTCCCCTCTCTCTCCTCCCCAGCCTCACTATTAGCTCCTGTACTCAGAGGGTGCCATGATGCAGCCTGGTATGTGTGCATACGTTTGGGGGGGGGGGGGTGTAGGAGCACGGGGGGGAGTGACGTTATCCGTCACCCAGACAGGGAGCCCGCTGTCGGCTTGATTACTCTAGCCAGCCAAACGCTTGACCCGCGGGCGGCAGGAGCATTATCCACCCCGGCCCTGCCTGTGTCTAATGGCCGCTCACCGTGATCAATGGCCTCTCTACCTGTTGAGCTGTGAAGCTCAGTACCCACACTCCACCAACTGGCTCCCGGGAAAGGCCACAAGACTCCTCAGGAAATACCTATGTGTCATACATCAGCATACTGTATATGTGTACATTAATTAGACTGTAGTGTCGTAGATCAAAGTGAGACGTAGATTCATCAACACATAGCTATTTTTACACACTCCTGTCATGTCTTTGGCATCATTAAAAGTGAAGACTGTTATTATATCATGTAACGGCTGTTGGAAGGAGAGGACCAAGGTGCAGCGTGGTATGTGTCCATATTTATTTAATGAACACAGAAATAACAAAAATAATAAAGAGAACGACCAAAACAGTTCTGGCTGGTGCAGACACACAACAGAAAACAATCACCCACAACTCAAAATAGGAAAACAGGCTACCTAAGTATGGTTCTCAGAGACAACGATTGCCAGCTGCCTCTGATTGGGAACCATACCAGGCCAAACACATAGAGATATAAAACATAGAACATAAAACATAGAATGCCCACCCCAACTCACGCCCTGACCAAACTAAAATAGAGACATAAAAAAGGAACTAAGGTCAGGACGTGACATATCAAATCAATTATCTGTAATTAATTATTGCGTGATTGAGCTAATCATGTAAATGTAATTAACTAGGAAGTCGGGGCACCAAGGAAAATCTTCAGATTAAAAAGTTATAATTTTCCTAATATAACTATTAGTCTTCTAATTAATGAATTATTATTTACCTCACGCCAGTCTGTAAGGGATTTCTTCCATTGACGGAGAGGCGGACCAAAGCGCAGCGTGGTTATTTTGATTCATGTTTTAATACATCACTTCACATGAACAAACTAACAAACTAACAAACTAACAAACTAACAAACTAACAAACTAACAAACTAACAAACTAACAAACTAACAAACTAACAAACTAACAAACTAACAAAAACAAGAAACGTGAAAACCCAAAACAGCCCTATCTGGTGCAAAACACAGAGACAGGAACAATCACCCACAAACACACAGTGAAACCCAGGCTACCTAAGTATGATTCTCAATCAGAGACAACTAATGACACCTGTCTCTGATTGAGAACCATACTAGGCCGAAACATAGAAATACCCCAAAACATAGAAAAACAAACATAGACTGCCCACCCAACTCACGCCCTGACCATACTAAATAAATACAAAACAAAGGAAATAAAGGTCAGAACGTGACACAGTCTCATTTCAAACGACGGAAATTGTTGGTTATCTGCACGAACCCAGCCTTTACTATGAATCAACCATACACCAATTGGCTTAATAATTGATTTACTAACTAAATAATCAAAGAAATGCATATTTAATTTTTTTTACATTTGATTTCACCTTTATTTATCCAGGAAGGCTAGTTGAGAACAAGTTCTCATTTACAACTGCGACCTGGCCAAGATAAAGCAAAGCAGTTCGACACATACAACAATGTTGAGTGAGAGGTTTATTCCACATGGAATAAACAAAGATACAGTCAATAATAGTAATAGTAAGACTAGTAATTAGTGTCTAAGATTTGCTCTTATTCTGTAGGGATCAATAGTCTCAGAGTTTAGCCATTTCCAGCCGTGTAGCCAGTGTTCCACGTGGTATGGTAAGGAATTCAATAACTATTCGCAATCACAGCTCACGCTGTTGGTTTGCTTAGTCTTGGTACTCACACCTGTGCCACCTCAGTTTACACCGCGGTATGCGTGGTCTGAAGAGGATTTCCTCAGGAGGGTTTTTTATTCGTAACAGTGAAAAAGGCAGTTCTATGACGCCAGATCATGTTTAAAGGGAATACAATTCTCTCACATTAAAAGTTTAACATCACATTACATCATTTCACAAATAGCTTCATCTTTACTCATACAATACATCCATGTCCCCTTAAGTGCCCACGGATCATTCCCACCTTCTCACAAGTGGACATTTTGATTCAAATTCCCATTTTGGGGATTTATGAGTTCACCACGTGAAATCCTTTGTTCCCTCTGTGTCTCTCACGCTGCAAGACCAGGGGGAGAGAGTCTCCGCCAGGAATTTATGGCCTGAGATAACAGAACCTGGGTATAGGAGAGGGTGAGAGAGGGAAAAGCCATGATCTATACCCAGAAAGGACCATGTCATGACACTCCTTTAAATCAAATCAAATCAAATGTTATTGGTCACATACACATGGTTATCAGATGTTATTGCTTGTGCTTCTAGTTCCAACAGTGCTACAATATCTAGTATCTAATATCTAACAATTCCACAACAGATACTTAATACACACAAATCTAAGAAAAGTAATGGAATAAGAATATATAAATATAAAAATATGGATGAGCAATGACAGTGGCATAGGCTAAGAGCAAACAGATAGTATAGGATACAGTATATACATATTAGATGAGTAATGCAAGATATGTAAACCTTATTGAAGCTGTTTTTCAGTCTAACAGTACCAGATTTGATGTACCTGTACTGATCTTGGGGTGAACAGGCAGAGTTGTCCTTGATGATCTTTTTGGCCTGCCTGTGACAATGGGTGCCGTACGTGTCCTGGGGGGCAGGTAGTTTGCCCCCGGTGACACGTTGTGCAGACTGCACCACCCTCTGGAGAGCCCTGCGGTTGTGGGCAGTGCCGTTGACGTACCAGGCGGGGATACAGCCCGACAGGATGCTCTCAATTGTGCATCTGTAAAAGTTTGTGAGATTTTTAGGTGACAAGCCGAATTTCTTCCGCCTCCTGAGGTTGAAAAGGCTGTCCCATCGATGTGGATATGGGAGTTGCTCCCTCTGCTGTTTCCTGAAGTCCACAATCATTTCCTTTGTTTTGTTGATGTTGAGTGAGAGGTTATTTTCCTGACACCACACTCGGAGAGCTCTCACCTCCTCCCTGTAGGCTGTCTCATCGTTGTTGGTAATCAAGCCTACTACTGTTGTGTCGTCTGCAAACTTGATGATTGAGTTGGAGGCGTGCATGGCCACGCAGTCATAGGTGAACAGGGACTACAGGAGGGGCCTGAGCACGCAACCTTGTGGGGCCCCAGTGTTGTGGATCAGCGAAATGGAGATGTTGTTTCCTATCTTCACCACCTGGGAGGGCCCATCAGGAAGTCCAGGACCCAGTTGCACAGGGCGGGGTTGAGACTCAGGACCTCAAGCTTAATGATGAGCTTGGAGGGTACTATGGTGTTGAATGCTGAGCTGTAGTCAATGAACAGAAGTCTTACTTATGTATTCCTCTTGTCCAGATGGGATAGGGCAGTGTGCCGTGTGATGGCGATTGTATCGTCTGTCGACCTATTCTGGCGGTAAGCAAGTTGAAGTGTATCTAGGGTGACAGGTAAGGTGGAGGTGATATGATCCTTGACTAGCCTCTCACAGCACTTCATGATGACCGAAGTGAGTGCTACGAGGCGATAGTAATTTAGTTTAGTAACCTTTGCATTATTGGTTACAGGAACAATGGTGGCCATCTTGAAGCATGTGGGGACATCAGTCTGGGATTGGGAGCAATTGAATATGTCCGAAAACACACCAGCCAGCTGGTCTGCTCTGAGTACGCGGCTAGGGATGCCGTCTGGGTCGGCAGCCTTGTGAGGGTTAACACCTTTAAATGTCTTACTCATGTCAGCCACGGAGGAGGAGAGCCCACAGTCCTTGGTAGTGGGTCGCGTCGATGACACTGTTTTATCTTCAAAGCGGGCAAAGAAGGTGTTTAGTTTGTCTGTGAGCAAGACATTGGTGTCCGTGGTGTGGCTGGTTTTCTTTTTGTGGTCCGTGATCTGTAGACCCTGCCACATGCGTCTCGTGTCTGAGCTGTTGAATTGAGATTCCACTTTTGTCTCTATACTCACATTTTTCTTGTTTGATTGCCTTGCGGAGGGAATAACTACACTGTTTGTATTCGGCCATATTCCCAGTCACCTTTCCATGGTTAAATGGAATGGTTTGCACATACAGTTTTGCGCGAATGCCGTGATCTAGTCACATTGGGTACAACATGTCCTTTACACTTCCTTATAAACTCACTCACGGAATCAGCGTATCCGTCAATATTATTCTCAGTGGTTACCCGGAACATATCCCAGTCCGAGTGATAAAAACAATCTTGAAGCGTGGATTTCGATTGGTCAGACCAGCGTTGACCAAACTTAGCACGGCTGCTTTCTGTTTGAGTTTCTGCCTATAGGAAGGGAAGAGCAAAACGTGGTCAGATTTGCCAAAAGGAGGGCGGGAATGGTCTTGTATGCATTGCGGAAGTTAGAGTAACAGTGGTCCAGCGTTTTTTCCAGCGCGAGGGCTAAAGACAATATGCTGATAGAATTTAGGTTGCCTTGTTCTCAAATTAGCTTTGTTAAAGTTCCCAGCTACTTGATCTCTGTCCATGAATGGCGTAGCAGTGCGGACGTGTTTTGTCGTTGTCCCGTGTACATTTTTATGTTTTTAAAAATCTTTTTTTGTATATATTTCAATCTCTTTTTCCATTTTTAAATGAAATATACCTTCCGGAAACCCGCCTCACCCAATGTGATACGGATTTGCTATTTTTAGACCTTATAACTAGAACCTACATCAGAAGCTAGCCATCAGAAGCTAACCAGCTAATTAGATACTAGCTATTGATTCATTGCTAGCCACTGCTAACGGCCTTTATCTCAGACTCCAGAAGCTTTTAGCCTGGATAATACCTGCCTGTCTGCACAGCGCAATATCAACCCTAAGCATATTGGGCTGCTTTTCTCTACTCGGTAACACAGCTGATGCCTCCCGGACTCTTCACTAACACGACTAGAAGCAACTACATCACCAGATTCCTGCCGTAAGCTCTGGACCATTACTCCGAGTCATCTCAGCTAGCTAGTTGCTACCGAGTGGCCCAGCCCCGAAGCTAGCCTTGAGCCAGGCCCATCTCCAGGCATGCTCAGCGGACCCTATGATCACTCGGCTACACTGCTGATGCCTCCCGGACTCTTCACTAACATGACTAGAAGCCATTACATCACCGGATTCCTGCAGTAAGCTCTAGACCTTTGCATCGGATCATCACAGCTAGCTATCTGCTACCGAGTGGCTATAGTGGCTAATGCCCTTGTCCCGAAGCTAGCACCAGTTAGCCTAGAGCCAGGCACATCTCCCGGCTAACAAACATATTTACTCCAGCTACAATACCTCTTTTGCCAGTTGGCCTGGACCCTTTGTCGACACGGAGCCCCGCCAATCCATCAAGACTGGTCAACCGGCCATTGCCGGACATCGGTGAAGACGCTTCTGCTGGTCCCGGCCTGCTAACTTTATGAATGCCGTGTCTCCCGCTTGCTAGCATAGTAACGACTACCTAACAGCTTCTCTGTTTCATCTATTGCTGTTCACTGGACCCTATGATCACTTGGCTACATAGCTGATGCCTGCTGGACTGTTCTGTGTGTAGTTAACTGACCCTCTCTGCCCATTCATCGCCATTTTACCTGTTGTTGTTGTCTTAAGCTTATTAGCTGCTGTTGTCTTACCCATTCTGGTCTTAGCTAGCTCTCCCAATCAACACCTGTGATTGCTGTATGCCTCCCTTTATGTCTCTTTCTACTGTCAATATGCCTAGTATACTGTTGTTTAGGGTAGTTATCATTGTTTTATTTGACTGCGGAGTCCCTAGTCCCACTCAACTTGCCTCAGATAGCTCTTTTTTCCAACCTCCCACACATGCAGTGACCTCACCTAGCATAACTAGTGCCTCCAGAGATTAACTAGTGCCTCCAACCTCTCTTATCGTCACTCAATGCCTAGGTATACCTCCACTGTACCCGCACCCTACCATACACCTGTCTGTATATTATGATCCTGAATCTATCCTATCATGTCCAGAAATCTGCTCTATTTATTCTCCGTCCCCAACGCACTAGACAACCAGTTTTGATAGCCTTTAGCCGTACCCTCATCCTACTCCCCCTCTGTTCCTCGGGTGATGTAGAGGTTAACCCAGGCCCTGTGTGCCCCCAGGCACTCTCATTTGTTGACTTCTGCAACCGTAAAAGCCTTGGTTTCATGCACGTTAACATCAGAAGCCTCCTCCCTAAGTTTGTTTTACTCACTGCTTTAGCAGACTCCGTCAACCCTGATGTCCTTGCCGTGTCTGAATTCTGGATAAGGAAGGCCACCAACAATTCTGAGATTTCCATCCCTAACTACAACATTTCCCATCAAGATAGAACTGCCAAAGGGGGAGGAGTTGCAATCTACTACAGAGAATTGATTACCCCCCATCTATCTTCAGAGTTCATTCTGTTAGGAGACCTAAACTGGGATATGCTTAACACCCCGGCCGTCCTACAATCTAAGCTAGATGCCCTCAATCTCACACAATTATCAAGGAACCCACCAGGTACAACCCTAAATCCGTAAACATGTGCACCCTCATAGATATTATCCTGACCAACTTGCCCTCCAAATACACCTCTGCAGTTTTCAATCAGGATCTCAGCGATCACTGCCTCATTGCCTGCATCCGTTATGGGTCCGCGGTCAAACAACCACCCCTCGTTAAACAACCACCCCTCGTCAAACGCTCCCTAAAACACTTCTGCGAACAAGCCTTTCTCATCGACCTGGCCCGGGATTCCTGGAAGGATATTTACCTCATCCCATCAGTAGAGGATGCCTGGTTGTTCTTTAAAAGTAATTTCCTCACCATCGTAAATAAGCATGCCCCTTTCAAAAATTTTAGAACTAAGAACAGATGTTGCCCTTGGTTCACTCCAGACCAGACTGCCCTCAACCAGCACAAAAACATACTGTGGCGTACTGCACTAGCATCGAATAGTCGCCGCGATATGCAACTTTTCAGGGAAGTCAGGAACCAATACACACAGTCAGTTAGGAAAGCAAAGGCTAGCTTTTTCAAACAGAAATTTGCACCCAGCTCTAACTCCCAAAAGTTCTGGGACACTGTAAAGTCCATGGAGAATAAGAGCACCTCCTCCCAGCTGCCCACTGCACTGAGGCTAAGAAACACTGTCACCACCGATAAATCCACGCCTCGGCTGGCGATGCTTTTCTCCTGGTTACCCCAACAGCCAACAGCTACGCACCCCCTCAGATGTTAGCAGAGGTTCTGAAAGAGCTGCAAAACCTGGACCCGTACAAATCAGCAGGGCTAGACAATCTGGACCCTCTCTTTCTAAAATTATCCGCCGCCATTGTTGCTACCCCTATTACTAGTCTGTTCAACCTCTCTTTCGTATTGTCCGGGATTCCTAAAGATTGGAAAGCTGCCGCAGTTATCCCCCTCTTCAAAGGGATGAACAGTCTAGACCCAAACTGTTACAGATTATATCCATCCATTCTTGGGCCAACTCTTTTCTCTGTATATATCAATGATGTCGCTCTTGCTGCGGGTGATTCCTTGATCCACCTCTACACAGACGACATTATTCTGTATACATCTGGCCCTTCTCAACTTCGGCAATGTCATTTACAAAATAGCCTCCAACACTCTACTCAGCAAACTGGATGCAGTCTATAATACTACCCACCACTGTGACCTGTATGCTCTCGTCGGCTGGCCCTCGCTATATATTCGTCGCCAGACTCACTGGCTCCAGGTCATCTACAAGTCTCTGCTAGGTAAAGCTCCATCTTATCTAAGCTCACTGGTCACCACATCACACGCGCTCCAGCAGGTATATCTCACTGATCATCCCCAAAGCCAACACCTCTTTGGCCGCCTTTCCTTCATGTTCTCTGCTGCCAATGACTGGAACGAATTGCAAAAATGGCTGAAGTTGGAGACTTATAACTGCCTCACTAACTTTAAGCATCAGATGTCTGAGCAGCTTACCGATCGCTGCACCTGTACACAGCCCATCTGTAAATAGCCCACCCAACTACCTACGTAATCCCCATGTTGATTTTATTTACTTTTTTTTCTCTTTTGCACACCAGTATTTCTACTTGCACATCATCATCAGCACATCTTTAACTCAAGTGTTAATTTGCTAAATAGTAATTACTTCGCTACTATGGCCTAATTATTGCCTTACCTCTTTACGCCATTTGCACACACTGTATGTAGATTTTTCTATTGTGTTATTGACTGTACTTTTGTTTATCCCACGTGTAACTCTGTGTTGTTGTTTTTGTCGCACTGCTTTGCTTCATCTTGGCCAGGTCGCAGTTGTAAATGAGAACATGTTCTCAACTGGCCTACCTGCGTAAATAAAGGTGAAATAAAAAATAAAACAATAAATGCAGCCTCAGGGTATATGGTTTCCAGTTAGCATAAAGTCCAGTGAAGTTCCTTGAGGGCTGTCGTGGCATCGGCTTGATGGGGGATATACACGGCTGTGACAATGATGGAAGAGAATTCTCTTGGGAGATAATACGGTCGGCATTTGATTGTGAGGAATTCTAGGTCAGGTGAACAAAAGGACTGTATGTTGTTAAAATTACACCATGAGTCGTTAGTCATGAACATACACCCCCACCCTTCTTCTTCCCGGAGAGATGTTTATTTCTGTTGGCATGACAGACCGAGAATCAAGGTGGCTTTACCGACTCCGACAGCATGTTTCCGTGAAACAGAGTATGTCATCCCTGATGTCTCTATGGAAAGCAACAACAAAAAAAGTCGTATTCCTGGTCGTAGTGCTGGTAAGTTGACGTCGCTCTGATATCCAATATTTTTCCCCGGCTGTATATAATAACACTTAAGATTTTCTGGGCTAACAATGTAAGAAATAATACATAAAAAACGAAATACTGCAAAGTTTCCTAAGGACTAGAAGTGAGGCAGCCCTCTCTGTCGGCGCCATCTTGCCTTATGCCTGAATATGAAGTTTATCTATAGTACCACTCAAAAGTTTGGACATACCTACTCATTTCAAGAGCTTTTCTTTATTATTACTAGTATCTACTGTTGTAGAATCAAAACTATTAAATAACACATGGAATCATGTAGTAACCAAAAAAGTGTTCAACAAATCAAAATTGTATATTTTAGATCCTTCAAGGCAAAGTAGCCACCCTTTGTCTTGATGACAGGTTTGCACACTCTTGGCATTCTCTCAACCAGCTTCATGAGGTAGTCACCTGGAATGCATTTCAATTTACAGGTGTGCCTTGTTAAAAGTTCAATTGTGGAATTTATTTCCTTCTTAGTGTGTTTGAGCCAGTCAGTTCTGTTGTGACAAGGTAGAGGTGGTATACAGAAGATAGTCCTATTTGGTAAAAGATCAAGTCCATATTATGGCAAGAAAATCTCAAATAAGCAAAGAGAAATGACTGTCCATCATTACTTTAAGGCATGAAGGTCAGTCAATCCGGAAAATGTCAAGAACTCTTTCTGGCTCTCATGAGGACCACCACAGGAAAGGAAGACCCAGAGTTACCTCTGCTGCAGAGGATAAGTTCATTAGAGATACCAGCCTCAGAAATTGCAGCCCAAATAAATGCTTCACAGAGTTCAAGTAACAGACACATCTCAACATCAACTGTTCAGAGAAGACTGCGTGAATCAGGCCTTCCTGGTCCTATTGCTGCAAAGAAACCACTACTGAAGGACACCAATAAGAATAAGATAGTTGCTTGGGCCAAGAAACATGAGCAATGGACATTAGACCGGTGGAAATCTGTCCTTTGGTCTGATGAGTCCAAATTTGAGATTTTTGGTTCCAACCGCCGTCTTTGTAAAATGCAGAGTAGGTGAACGGAAGATCTCCACATGCGTGCTTCCCACCGTGAAGCATGAAGGAGAAGGAGGTGTGATGGTGTGGGGGTGCTTTTCTTGTGACACTGTCAGTGATTTATTTAGAATTCAAGGCCCATTTAACCAGCATGGCTACCACAGCATTCTGTGGTAGCCATCCCACACGGTTTGCGCTTAGTGGGACTATCATTTGTTTTTCAACAGGACAATAACCCAACACACCTCCAGGCTGTGTAAGGGCTATGTGACCGAGAAGGAGAGTGATGGAGTGCTGCATCAGATGACCTGGCCTCCACAATCACCCAACCTCAACCCAATTGAGGTGGTTTGGGATGAGTTGAGAATAGACTAAATTATTTGTTTCTGGCCATTCTGAGCCTGTAATCGAACCCACAAATGCTGATGCTCCAGATACTCAACTAGTCTAAAGAAGGGCAGTTTTATTGTTTCTTTAATCAGAACAACAGCTTTCAGCTGTGCGATCATAATTGCAAAAAGGTTTTCTAATGATCAATTAGCATTTTAAAATGATAAACTTGAATTAGCTAACATAATGTGCTGTTGTTACACAGGAGTGATGGTTGCCGATAATGGACGCCTATGTAAATATTCCATAAAGAATCTGCCATTTCCAGCTACAATAGTCATTTACAACATTTTTATTTTGCTAGTTAAGAACAAATTCTTATATTCAATGACAGCCTAGGAACAGTGGTTTAACTGCCTGTTCAGGGGCAGAACGACAGATTTGTACCTTGTCAGCTAGGGGATTTGAACTTGCAACCTTTTGGTTACTAGTCCAACGCTCTAACCACTAGGCTACCCTGCCGCCACACACTAACAATGTCTACACTGTATTTCTTCTTTAATGGACAAAAAATGTGATTTTCTTTCAAAAACAAGGACATTTATAAGTGACCCCAAACCTTTGAACAGTATTGTGCCTGATTCTTATGAGAGGTTTTTTGTATTTTGGTTCTACTGTTGCCTATTTATCCCTTTCACATCAAACCCACACATTATATACATGACTTAGCAGTGTCTTACAGCAGTGTACTTCCTGTACCCTCTACATTAACCAGGTTCATCTCCCTGTGCGTCATGTCCCATTACGTTTTCCTCTTAAACAAAACCCACCGCCATACTTGATCTTTCCCAACTCCCATTTGTCCTCTGGATCTCCAAGGTTACCACGTCCATAGATGTCCCAGCGCAGGGAGAGATCTGTCAACAAACTTCTGAGGACTTTCTCACTTGGCAAACTTAAAGGGGGAACTAGCTATCGCAGGTGTCCCAGGAGGTAATCAAGCCACTCCGCTCCCTCCATGTGCCTGTATCTTTAAAACAGAATAGATAAAGGAGGCACGGGTCACGCTGGAGAGCACAGGTACTCGGCAGGAAAAGTTCAGCGTATTGATGTGCTGCAAAAGACTGCGACTTCACAGAGCTAGGAGCCCGTCAGGTTGCTGGCATAGTACCTGTTCAGGTACTCATAAGGGATACAGGTTAGCACCCCAAGAAATGGACTTGCCAAGAAGATTGCTCACTCTCTCTCTCTCTCTCTCTCTCTCTCTCTCTCTCTCTCTCTCTCTCTCTCTCTGGCTTAAAAAATGGATAAATGACATGCTTCTCCACTGGAAACTAATGATCCACCAATGTCTTTCTGTCTTGGTGCTGAGAGTGGAGAAGAGTCTTTGATGATGGAGAATTGTCTTGGTGCTGAGAGTGGAGAAGAGTCTTTGATGATGGAGAATTGTCTTGGTGATGAGAGTGGAGAAGAGTCTTTGATGATGGAGAATTGTCTTGGTGAAGTCTTTGATGATGGAGAATTGTCTTGGTGATGAGAGTGGAGAAGAGTCTTTGATGATGGAGAATTGTCTTGGTGCTGAGAGTGGAGAAGACTCTTTGATGATGGAGAATTGTCTTGGTGATGAGAGTGGAGAAGAGTCTTTGATGATGGAGAATTGTCTTGGTGCTGAGAGTGGAGAAGAGTCTTTGATGATGGAGAATTGTCTTGGTGCTGAGAGTGGAGAAGAGTCTTTGATGATGGAGAATTGTCTTGGTGATGAGAGTGGAGAAGAGTCTTTGATGATGGAGAATTGTCTTGGTGCTGAGAGTGGAGAAGAGTCTTTGATGATGGAGAATTGTCTTGGTGCTGAGAGTGGAGAAGAGTCTTTGATGATGGAGAATTGCGGCTGACACATAAAAGCTGGAGGGCCCCCCGAGACGCTCCCTATCCCTCATGCTACTTAGTTATGTGTTACACTGTTATCACTATGGTAACCCAAAGTTATTTAATTTTATCGTTGCCACCAATGTTCAAGCTGAAGGCAGAGCCTATAGTGAGAGAGAGAGAGAGAGCAGAGTTGTCTCTTTCACTCTCTCTCCTCTCTGTCTATCTCTCCTTTGTTTCTGTCTCCTTGAGTTAGGAGTTCTTTGCTAGTGTGCATCTGTAGAGACCTGTTATTGTATGTATGAGATGTTAAATGATATTGAAAGGAGGAACCGTTGGTTTGGCTCTCCTTCCCCCCTCCTGCTCCTCAGGTCAGGCTAACCAGTATGAATAAACATGAGGTCTCAACGTCGGTCAACTGTTTGGGAGTGATAAGCTGCTCATGTGTTTGACTCGAGCCAAACAGCAGTAGAGTGCCTCGCTTGGCCAGTGTACTGAAGTCAGTCGTCCAAGGACGGAATGGTGTGGCTAAAGGTCAAGGTATTGAGCTGTGAACATACAGAATTGTCACTCTGATATTTTTATTGTGAATTCTCCTTCTTGACGCTACCCATGACGGATCATTTCCGTCAGCAACCGCTGAATAGCATAGCGCAACAGTCAAATAATATTACAAACAAATATTAATATTCATGAAATCCCAAGTGCAATATTGCAAAACACAGCTTAGCCTTTTGTTAATCCACCTGTCTTCTCAGATTTTGAAATTATGCTTTACAGCGAAAGCAATCCAAGCGTGTGTGTAAGTTTATCGATAGCCTAGCATAGCATTATGTACACTTAGCATCAGGAAGCTTGGTCACGAAAATCAGAAAAGCAATCAAATTAACTGTTTACCTTTGATGATCTTCAGATGTTTTCACTCACGAGACTCCCAGTTATACAACAAATGTTCCTTTTGTTCCATAAAAATTATTTTTATACCCAAAATACCTCCGTTTGTTTGTCGCGTTATGTTACTTATTTTCCACCATAATTTGCAAATAAATTCATTAAAAATCTTACAATGTGATTTTCTGGATTTTTTTTCCTCATTTTGTCTGTCATTGTTGAAGTGTACCTATGATGAAAATTACAGGCCTCTCTCATCTTTTTAAGTGGGAGAACTTGCACAATTGGTGGCTGACTAAATACTTTTTTGCCCCACTGTATTTGCCAGTAGAGAGAGGATCGTGGTCCGATTTGGACCAAGGGCTTGATACATTTTACAGACTGCTTTTAAATACAAAATTCTTCTTCATTCAAATGTAACCTATTATCACAAAATCTGTTTTGACATGTAGTCACAGTCATGGAAGCACAATGAGCATACCTGAACTAATTTATATCACTATTATTATACTGTAGATATGGGTTCTGACTTGGTGTACAGGGAGACTACTGTAAGAACGGCCCATGTTCTGAATTATGTCGCTGTACATTTCAAAAGTGCTGAACAAATAGATATATTGACTACGTCTGTTGTGGCTTGCCATTTAACATCTTAGTCGGAATTACGGATTGCCTCTTATCCGCTTGTCGTCCCCTTATGCCATAGTTTATACATCTCATTTGTCAGTAGGAACCACATTTGTTTAAGCAAGTCTGCCATATCAGCTATGTTTTTTAAAAGACAGTAAATGAGGCTGAATGAACTGTTTCGCTGCCAGACACGGCTCTACTGATAGCCAGGTGTAGCGGTGGTAAGGATTCACTCCATTGCTGAAAAGAAAGCTCTGCTGTTGGGACTCTGCTGTTGTGACAGCTTTATGTAGGCCCTAACAGTTTGTGGTAAACGTTTATCACCATTACAGTGCAGTTAATTGATTGTTTAGTGTTGTGTTGTGTAGTGGCTTTGCTGGCATGCATCTAAAAAAATGTTGATGAGTTTGCTACACCAAGATTTACATGCTAAAATCACCACCGTGACAGAGACACAGGGATGAGAAGGTGTGTTGTATCTAATGAGGCTGACATAGACATGGGGATGTGAGGGTGTGTTGTATCTAATGAGGCTGACAGAGACATGGGGATATGAGGGTGTGTTGTATCTAATGTGGCTGACATAGACATGGGGATATGAGGGTGTGTTGTATCTAATGAGGCTGACATAGACATGGGGATGTGAGGGTGTGTTGTATCTAATGAGGCTGACAGAGACATGGGGATGAGAAGGTGTGTTGTATCTGATGAGGCTGACAGAGACATGGGGATGTGAGGGTGTGTTGTATCTAATGAGGCTGACAGAGACATGGGGATGAGAAGGTGTGTTGTATCTGATGAGGCTGACAGAGACATGGGGATGTGAGGGTGTGTTGTATCTAATGAGGCTGACATAGACATGGGGATGTGAGGGTGTGTTGTATCTGTTGGGGCTGACAGAGACATGGGGATGTGAGGGTGTGTTGTATCTGATGGGGCTGACAGAGACATGGGGATGTGAGGGTGTGTTGTATCTGATGGGTCTGACAGAGACATGGGGATATGAGGGTGTGTTGTATCTGATAGGGCTGACAGAGACATGGGGATATGAGGGTGTGTTGTATATGTTGGGGCTGACAGAGACATGGGGATGTGAGGGTGTGTTGTATCTGATGGGGCTGACAGAGACATGGGGATATGAGGGTGTGTTGTATCTGATGGGGCTGACAGAGACATCGGGATATGAGGGTGTGTTGTATCTGATGGGGCTGACAGAGACATGGGGATATGAGAGTGTGTTGTATCTAATGGGGCTGACAGAGACATGGGGATGAGAAGGTGTGTTGTATCTAATGGGGCTGACAGACACATGGGGATATGAGGGTGTGTTGTATCTGATGGGGCGGACAGAGACATGGGGATGAGAAGGTGTGTTGTATCTGATGGGGCTGACAGAGACATGGGGATATGAGGGTGTGTTGTATCTAATGGGGATGACAGAGACAAGGGGATATGAGGGTGTGTTGTATCTGATGGGGCTGACAGAGACATGGGGATGAGAAGGTGTGTTGTATCTAATGGGGCTGACAGAGACATGGGGATATGAGGGTGTGTTGTATCTGATGGGGCTGACAGAGACATGGGGATGTGAGGGTCTGTTATATCTAATGAGGCTGACAGAGACATGGGGTATGAGGGTGTGTTATATCTGATGGGGCTGACAGAGACATGGGGATATGAGGGTGTGTTGTATCTAATGACGCTGACAGAGACATGGGGATATGAGGGTGTGTTGTATCTGATGGGGCTGACAGAGACATGGGGATGTGAGGATGTGTTGTATCTGATGGGGCTGACAGAGACATGGGGATGTGAGGGTGTGTTGTATCTGATGGGGCTGACAGAGACATGGGGATGTGAGGGTGTGTTATATCTAATGAGGCTGACAGAGACATGGGGATATGAGGGTGTGTTGTATCTGATGGGGCTGACAGAGACATGGGGATATGAGGGTGTGTTGTATCTGATGGGGCTGACAGAGACATGGGGATGTGAGGGTGTGTTATATCTAATGAGGCTGACAGAGACATGGGGTATGAGGGTGTGTTGTATCTGATGGGGCTGACAGAGACATGGGGATATGACGGTGTGTTGTATCTAATGACGCTGACAGAGACATGGGGATATGAGGGTGTGTTGTATCCAATGAGGCTGACAGAGACATGGGGATATGAGGGTGTGTTGTATCTGATGGGGCTGACAGAGACATGGGGATATGAGGGTGTGTTGTATCTGATGGGGCTGACAGAGACATGGGGATATGAGGGTGTGTTGTATCTGATGGGGCTGACAGAGACATGGGGATGAGAAGGTGTGTTGTATCTAATGGGGCTGACAGAGACATGGGGATATGAGGGTGTGTTGTATCTGATGGGGCTGACAGAGACATGGGGATGTGAGGGTCTGTTATATCTAATGAGGCTGACAGAGACATGGGGTATGAGGGTGTGTTATATCTGATGGGGCTGACAGAGACATGGGGATATGAGGGTGTGTTGTATCTAATGACGCTGACAGAGACATGGGGATATGAGGGTGTGTTGTATCTGATGGGGCTGACAGAGACATGGGGATGTGAGGATGTGTTGTATCTGATGGGGCTGACAGAGACATGGGGATGTGAGGGTGTGTTGTATCTGATGGGGCTGACAGAGACATGGGGATGTGAGGGTGTGTTATATCTAATGAGGCTGACAGAGACATGGGGATATGAGGGTGTGTTGTATCTGATGGGGCTGACAGAGACATGGGGATATGAGGGTGTGTTGTATCTGATGGGGCTGACAGAGACATGGGGATGTGAGGGTGTGTTATATCTAATGAGGCTGACAGAGACATGGGGTATGAGGGTGTGTTGTATCTGATGGGGCTGACAGAGACATGGGGATATGAGGGTGTGTTGTATCTAATGACGCTGACAGAGACATGGGGATATGAGGGTGTGTTGTATCCAATGAGGCTGACAGAGACATGGGGATATGAGGGTGTGTTGTATCTGATGGGGCTGACAGAGACATGGGGATATGAGGGTGTGTTGTATCTAATGGGGCTGACAGAGACATGGGGATATGAGGGTGTGTTGTATCTGATGGGGCTGACAGAGACATGGGGATGTGAGGATGTGTTGTATCTGATGGGGCTGACAGAGACATGGGGATGTGAGGGTGTGTTGTATCTGATGGGGCTGACAGAGACATGGGGATGAGGGTGTGTTATATCTAATGAGGCTGACAGAGACATGGGGTATGAGGGTGTGTTGTATCTGATGGGGCTGACAGAGACATGGGGATATGAGAGTGTGTTGTATCTAATGACGCTGACAGAGACATGGGGATATGAGGGTGTGTTGTATCTGATGGGGCTGACAGAGACATGGGGATGAGAAGGTGTGTTGTATCTAATGGGGCTGACAGAGACATGGGGATATGAGGGTGTGTTGTATCTGATGGGGCTGACAGAGACATGGGGATGTGAGGGTGTGTTATATCTAATGAGGCTGACAGAGACATGGGGTATGAGGGTGTGTTATATCTGATGGGGCTGACAGAGACATGGGGATATGAGGGTGTGTTGTATCTAATGACGCTGACAGAGACATGGGGATATGAGGGTGTGTTGTATCCAATGAGGCTGACAGAGACATGGGGATATGAGGGTGTGTTGTATCCAATGACGCTGACAGAGACATGGGGATATGAGGGTGTGTTGTATCCAATGAGGCTGACAGAAACATGGGGATATGAGGGTGTGTTGTATCTGATGGGGCTGACAGAGACATGGGGATATGAGGGTGTGTTGTATCTAATGGGGCTGACAGAGACATGGGGATATGAGGGTGTGTTGTATCTAATGGGGATGACAGAGACATGGGGATATGAGGGTGTGTTGTATCTGATGGGGCTGACAGAGACATGGGGATATGAGGGTGTGTTGTATCTGATGGGGCTGACAGAGACATGGGGATGTGAGGGTGTGTTATATCTAATGAGGCTGACAGAGACATGGGGTATGAGGGTGTGTTGTATCTGATGGGGCTGACAGAGACATGGGGATATGACGGTGTGTTGTATCTAATGACGCTGACAGAGACATGGGGATATGAGGGTGTGTTGTATCCAATGAGGCTGTCAGAGACATGGGGATATGAGGGTGTGTTGTATCTGATGGGGCTGACAGAGACATGGGGATATGAGGGTGTGTTGTATCTAATGGGGCTGACAGAGACATGGGGATATGAGGGTGTGTTGTATCTAATGGGGATGACAGAGACATGGGGATATGAGGGTGTGTTGTATCTGATGGGGCTGACAGAGACATGGGGATATGAGGGTGTGTTGTATCTGATGGGGCTGACAGAGACATGGGGATGTGAGGGTGTGTTATATCTAATGAGGCTGACAGAGACATGGGGTATGAGGGTGTGTTGTATCTGATGGGGCTGACAGAGACATGGGGATATGAGGGTGTGTTGTATCTAATGACGCTGACAGAGACATGGGGATATGAGGGTGTGTTGTATCTGATGACAGAGGGTGTGTTGTATCATGGGGATATGAGGGTGTGTTGTATCCAATGAGGCTGACAGAGACATGGGGATATGAGGGTGTGTTGTATCTGATGGGGCTGACAGAGACATGGGGATATGAGGGTGTGTTGTATCTAATGGGGCTGACAGAGACATGGGGATATGAGGGTGTGTTGTATCTGATGGGGCTGACAGAGACATGGGGATGTGAGGATGTGTTGTATCTGATGGGGCTGACAGAGACATGGGGATGTGAGGGTGTGTTGTATGTGATGGGGCTGACAGAGACATGGGGATGTGAGGGTGTGTTATATCTAATGAGGCTGACAGAGACATGGGGTATGAGGGTGTGTTGTATCTGATGGGGCTGACAGAGACATGGGGATATGAGAGTGTGTTGTATCTAATGACGCTGACAGAGACATGGGGATATGAGGGTGTGTTGTATCTGATGGGGCTGACAGAGACATGGGGATATGAGGGTGTGTTGTATCTAATGGGGATGACAGAGACATGGGGATATGAGGGTGTTGTTGTATCTGATGGGGCTGACAGAGACATGGGGATATGAGGGTGTGTTGTATCTGATGGAGCTGACAGAGACATGGGGATATGAGGGTGTGTTGTATCTAATGGGGATGACAGAGACATGGGGATATGAGGGTGTTGTTGTATCTGATGGGGCTGACAGAGACATGGGGATATGAGGGTGTGTTGTATCTGATGGGGCTGACAGAGACATGGGGATGTGAGGGTGTGTTATATCTAATGAGGCTGACAGAGACATGGGGTATGAGGGTGTGTTGTATCTGATGGGGCTGACAGAGACATGGGGATATGAGGGTGTGTTGTATCTAATGACGCTGACAGAGACATGGGGATATGAGGGTGTGTTGTATCTGATGGGGCTGACAGAGACATGGGGATATGAGGGTGTGTTGTATCTGTTGGGGCTGACAGAGACATGGGGATGTGAGGGTGTGTTGTATCTGATGGGGCTGACAGAGACATGGGGATGTGAGGGTGTGTTGTATCTGATGGGTCTGACAGAGACATGGGGATATGAGGGTGTGTTGTATCTGATGGGGCTGACAGAGACATGGGGATATGAGGGTGTGTTGTATATGTTGGGGCTGACAGAGACATGGGGATGTGAGGGTGTGTTGTATCTGATGGGGCTGACAGAGACATGGGGATATGAGGGTGTGTTGTATCTGATGGGGCTGACAGAGACATGGGGATATGAGGGTGTGTTGTATCTAATGGGGCTGACAGAGACATGGGGATGAGAAGGTGTGTTGTATCTAATGAGGCTGACAGAGACATGGGGATGAGAAGGTGTGTTGTATCTAATGAGGCTGACAGAGACATGGGGATGAGAAGGTGTGTTGTATCTAATGGGGCTGACAGAGACATGGGGATATGAGGGTGTGTTGTATCTGATGGGGCGGACAGAGACATGGGGATGAGAAGGTGTGTTGTATCTGATGGGGCTGACAGAGACATGGGGATATGAGGGTGTGTTGTATCTAATGGGGATGACAGAGACATGGGGATATGAGGGTGTGTTGTATCTGATGGGGCTGACAGAGACATGGGGATGAGAAGGTGTGTTGTATCTAATGGGGCTGACAGAGACATGGGGATATGAGGGTGTGTTGTATCTGATGGGGCTGACAGAGACATGGGGATGTGAGGGTGTGTTGTATCTAATGAGGCTGACAGAGACATGGGGTATGAGGGTGTGTTATATCTGATGGGGCTGACAGAGACATGGGGATATGAGGGTGTTGTATCTAATGACGCTGACAGAGACATGGGGATATGAGGGTGTGTTGTATCCAATAAGGCTGACAGAGACTTGGGGATATGAGGGTGTGTTGTATCCAATGACGCTGACAGAGACATGGGGATATGAGGGTGTGTTGTATCCAATGAGGCTGACAGAGACATGGGGATATGAGGGTGTGTTGTATCTGATGGGGCTGACAGAGACATGGGGATATGAGGGTGTGTTGTATCTGTTGGGGCTGACAGAGACATGGGGATATGAGGGTGTGTTGTATCTGATGGGGCTGATAGAGACATGGGGATATGAGGGTGTGTTGTATCTAATGACGCTGACAGAGACATGGGGATATGAGGGTGTGTTGTATCCAATGACGCTGACAGAGACATGGGGATATGAGGGTGTGTTGTATCCAATGAGGCTGACAGAGACATGGGGATATGAGGGTGTGTTGTATCTGATGGGGCTGACAGAGACATGGGGATATGAGGGTGTGTTGTATCTGTTGGGGCTGACAGAGACATGGGGATATGAGGGTGTGTTGTATCTGATGGGGCTGACAGAGACATGGGGATATGAGGGTGTGTTGTATCTGTTGGGGCTGACAGAGACATGGGGATATGAGGGTGTGTTGTATCTGATGGGGCTGACAGAGACATGGGGATATGAGGTGTGTTGTATCTGTATCTGATGGGGCTGATAGAGACATGGGGATATGAGGGTGTGTTGTATCTGATGGGGCTGACAGAGACATGGGGATATGAGGGTGTGTTGTATCTAATGGGGCTGATAGAGACATGGGGATATGAGGGTGTGTTGTATCTGATGGGGCTGACAGAGACATGGGGATATGAGGGTATGTTGTATCTGATGGGGCTGACAGAGACATGGGGATATGAGGGTGTGTTGTATCTGATGGGGCTGACAGAGACATGGGGATATGAGGGTGTGTTGTATCTGTTGGGGCTGACAGAGACATGGGGATATGAGGGTGTGTTGTATCTGATGGGGCTGACAGAGACATGGGGATATGAGGGTGTGTTGTATCTGATGGGGCTGATAGAGACATGGGGATATGAGGGTGTGTTGTATCTGGGGCTGGGGCATGGGGATAGAGACATGGGGATATGAGGGTGTGTTGTATCTGATGGGGCTGACAGATACATGGGGATGTGAGGGTGTGTTGTATCTGATGGGGCTGACAGAGACATGGGGATATGAGGGTGTGTTGTATCTGATGGGGCTGACAGAGACATGGGGATATGAGGGTGTGTTATATCTGATGGGGCTGACAGAGACATGGGGATATGAGGGTGTGTTGTATCTGATGGGGCTGACAGAGACATGGGGATATGAGGGTGTGTTGTATCTGATGGGGCTGACAGAGACATGGGGATATGAGGGTGTGTTGTATCTGATGGGGATGACAGAGACATGGGGATATGAGGGTGTGTTGTATCTGATGGGACTGACAGAGACATGGGGATATGAGGGTGTGTTATATCTGATGGGGCTGACAGAGACATGGGGATATGAGGGTGTGTTGTATCTGATGGGGCTGACAGAGACATGGGGATATGAGGGTGTGTTGTATGTGATGGGGCTGATAGAGACATGGGGATATGAGGGTGTGTTGTATCTGATGGGGCTGATAGAGACATGGGGATATGAGGGTATGTTGTATGTGATGGGGCTGATAGAGACATGGGGATATGAGGGTGTGTTGTATGTGATGGGGCTGATAGAGACATGGGGATATGAGAGTGTGTTGTATCTGATGGGGCTGATAGAGACATGGGGATATGAGGGTGTGTTGTATCTGATGGGGCTGATAGAGACATGGGGATATGAGAGTGTGTTGTATCTGATGGGGCTGATAGAGACATGGGGATATGAGGGTGTGTTGTATCTGTTGGGGCTGATAGAGACATGGGGATATGAGGGTGTGTTGTATCTGATGGGGCTGATAGAGACATGGGGATATGAGGGTGTGTTGTATCTGATGGGGCTGACAGAGACATGGGGCAGTGACCTGCTTGCCAACTGTAGACCACAACACCTCTTGCACAGGGAGTGTATTACTACAGCTAGCAAGGAATCTGATCAACTCTTTATTTATTCTACAAATAAACAGACAGTGAAGAGGCACACAGGCCAATATCCCTCCACAAGACTCCATTGTATCTGAGGTACAGTGTAGGGTGTGTAGAGAAGCTGATCCTAAAATACTGTGCAATCTCGAGTAGTTTCAGGTGAGATGAGGTAGACCTGTTGTATAGCTAACTACCTCAAATGACACCAGAGTCATGGTTTCATTACCTCTTGTGTGCAGTATACTATTCAAACAGCACACTATCAGACCTCTAAAAATACAGTCACGGAGTTACAGTAGCTATGTGTGAAGCAGTCTGTGGCTGTAGATAAGCGTGTGCACCTCTCTGTACATGGCTGTGCCTGTGGATGGCCATGAATCTGTCTAGTCTTGGGGTCAGGGAAAGCTCAATGTTAAACAGTAAGGAGGGGGGGTACACCTGTGTGCATGTAAAGTATGGCAGACGTGATCCCCGGACCCGGCCTGTTCTCCCCTAGTGGGTCATTCAGCCCCTCTCCCTGTCTCTAATCCCGTCTGTCCAGGGGAGATAGGGAGGAGCGACTGGCCACGGCACACCCGTGGCACCGCAAACACAATCACAGGCCTTTCACAGACACTTAACGGGGCTTTGCGCTTGTTCAACAAGGCAAAACGCGGCAGAAGGGATCAATTTAATACAAGGCCTGACTCGAATGGAAAGAGGGTTAATAAATAAGAAATGACAGTGAGGGCTGCCGCCACAATTTACGCAGCACTCGCTTCCTCCCCACTTCCTCACTCCTTGTTTTCCAGAAGCCTCTCCCCATATTATGGCAAGGTGTAGTTCCTGTCTCCAGAACATATTGGGGAGAGCTGGGGAGGTAGGGAAAGCAGCAGACTCCTCTCTCATCAGGATGTTATTTTAATAAATCACTGCTGCTATTGCTTGCTACATTAATTCCTGGGGCCCGGAGGGCTATGATGGTACCAGCAGTGATCTACATGAGGCGCTAAATGATGTGGGGGATCCCCCAGTGAGAGAACAGAGACCCCCTGAATCTCCTCATCTCCCCTGAACACCTCAGGCCCCTCCCCTCAGCTTGGCTGGCTCACACCCTGGGCTCCAACTGGGCCGGCCCGCTCGCCCGCCTGCCCTCCACCGCTGACAAGATAATCAGCAGAGAGAGAGAGAGAGAGAGCCAGGAGCCTCCGCAGTGCACATACAAATGAGTGGAGCATACATACATCTATAGCTAGGAGTGAAGTCACCTGACCCAGAGACCCAGCGCTAGAGCGCCTCACACCACATCACCCACATGCCCCTCTCTAGTGGCTTCATTGAGTTCTCCCATACTGGCACTGCTGTTTGATATGATGCATCTTCAGTAGGTATAGACACCCTAATAAACACAGAGACACCGGGAGCCATGTTGAGTGAGATGGAAGTCTACATAAGATGTGAACAGGATGTAGATGCTTATAGTCTCAGGAGGATTGCTTCTTTTATTCTTGTTAATTTCATGAGACGGTAGGCTCAACTCAATATATCTGCAGTATATTTCCAGTCACATAGATTTTTTTTGTCCTCTCGTCAAATAAATTGTAGTATGGTTTGAGGTACAGTGAAAATAGCTGGTAGACCTTTCTCATAGGTAGTGGTATACACTTGCAGTTTTCCTGTGTGAGTGGGCAGCAGGTGTATCAACAAATACTGCATTAACATTGTTGTGGCATAGGTTTGATTGAATCTGGCCCAGTGTGATTGTACTGGAGGTGGTAGCAGTAGTAGTAGGTCTAGTAGTCATAGTGATGGCTCTACTGATGGAGGATGTGTATCCCTACGTATCCCCAGACCCTGGCAACATCAGTTTCATCTCTTCATTTATCACAGAGAGAGAGAGAGAGAGAGAGAGAGAGAGAGAGAGAGAGAGAGAGAGAGAGAGAGAGAGATTTCCATTGGTATGCACAGACAAAGCCGCTAGATTCACCCCCCAGAATACTGCTGGGAGATGATACCCTTCTTTCTTCACACAGCGGGGAACGGGCCACCGTAAATGGAGCGCTTGGCGAGTGTGTGGCGTGCCGTGAATGACAGAGAGCCGTACACACTCCAAGCAATGACCCCAAACTCAAGGACTTGCTCCAAATGTCCTCATCTCTCATGCTTCCTGTTTTCGCTGGAAGCTCAAAAAGTGTCGTACTGGGATGGACAGCGGGAGTCCACAGGCAGATTGTCAGAGTGCAGATGCCAACGTTAGAGGGTGTCAGCCTGGGCTGGGCCCACAGAAACTATTGAAAACACTTGTGAAATATGTAGATCAAAATTTAAGTTCTTCGAAACGTATTTCTGTATAACAGCTGTTTTATTGGAGTATTTTAGGCGCTATAGAGTTAGTTGCCTTAGGAACCAGATGTTAGAGCAGAGTTAGTTGCCGTAGGAACCCGATGTTAGAGCAGAGTTAGTTGCTGTAGGAACACGATGTTAAAGCAGCCTTAAACCTGAAATCCTTAACTGGTGAAACTGACATGTCTGTTTGGATATTGCAACAACAAAGAAGTTACTGCAAACAACGAACACTGTTTTTCTTTTCTCGGACATCATTGCAGGCGTGAAAGAACAGCACAATATGTACTGGATTTTCTTTTACCACACTGGCAGATTCTCCTCTCCTTTTCATCAACAAAAGAAAAACAATAACAAAGGCGTTGGGCCAGGACAGCGGCACTGTTTCCCCAAATACTGATTCCATCTTGAAGTGCAGTAAGTAGCAGGTGTCAAATGAATTCCCAGTGAAAAGGTGGTACAGGAAAGATACAGTCTGATGAGTATTTACGTGGATCTACAAAGGATATTTCCCAAATACACAGCCTCAACTAGGCCTACACTGCCAAACCAACTATAGCATGTTGGAGTACCATCCAGGGCCCCATTTCCTGATAGCGATGGAATTTAGGATTACGAGTGTTTTAACTACGCATCTTTCCTACAACGGCCGAAGATGTACAGTAACACGAGTTTCCCAAAAGACCACACAAAGAAAACGGTCGCTAAGCCCCGTCGTTGGAGCATGTGTCGATACTGATAGGATGGACAGGATGGACAGAAAGATAGCGCTGCTCTCGGATCAGCTTTCTCCATTGAAATCTGTCCTTAACATGATCATTATTTCACCATACGATGGATTGCCCCCCCAATGTAATTTCTCTGCCTGTGATATGTGGTTGTGTGGTTGTCCCACCTAGCTATCTGAAGACAAATGAACTGTAAGTCACTCTGGATAAGCTTCTGTTAAAAAAAAGACAATGTAAAATGTCATGTATTTCAATATGATTGAAATAGGCCTATTGCCTACTGTTTGTATTTTTTATTTGAGGCATATTTTTAAACGTCACTTGTTTATGTCAATTGCAAAGACATTGGCAACTTTGTATTTGCAGTCAACTTTGTTCTGAAGTTATCGCCGATCACAGAGACATGGGTAAAACATGTGATTCTATTTTTACTTGTGCACAGTAAATATACATTATGCAAAAGAACATCAATATATCATTTTTGGAGAAATGACTGACTAAGTAGGCCTGTAGGGGGAAAATATGAATGCGCCAAACTATTTGTAGTAAGTAGGCCTAAATAATGCTTGTTCTTGACGTACACCTGTGTTAGAGGGTGGCAGCCTGGGTAAGGCAGCCTGGGTAAGGCAGCCTGGGTTAGGCAGCCTGGGTTAGGCAGCCTGGGTAAGGCAGCCTGGGTAAGGCAGCCTGGGTAAGGCAGCCTGGGTAAGGCAGCCTGGGTTAGGCAGCCTGGGTAAGGCAGCCTGGGTTAGGCAGCCTGTACAGCAGCCTGGGTAAGGCAGCCTGGGTAAGGCTGGGATGGCAGCCTGGGTAAGGCAGCCTGATAAGGTTAGGCAGCCTGGGTTAGGCAGCCTGGGTAAGGCAGCCTGGGTAAGGCAGCCTGGGTTAGGCAGCCTGGGTGAAGGCAGCCTGGGTAAGGCAGCCTGGTAAGCAGCCTGGGTTAAAAAAGGCAGCCTGGGTTAGGCAGCCTGAAGGCAGCCTGGGGCAGCCTGGGTTAGGCAGCCTGGGTAAGGCAGCCTGTTTAAGGCAATTGCAAAGGCAGCCTGGGTAAGGCAGCCTGGGTAAGGCAGCCTGGGCAAGGCAGCCTGGGTTGGCAGCCTGGGCAGGCAGCCTGGGTAAGGCAGCCTGGGAAAGGCAGCCTGGGTGAAGGCAGCCTGGGTAAGGCAGCCTGCAAGGCAGTTAGGCAGCCTGGGTTAGGCAGCCTGGGTTAGGCAGCCTGGGCCTAAGGCAGCCTAGGCAGCCTGGGTAAGGCAGCCTGGGTAAGGCAGCCTGGGCAGCCAGTTAGGCAGCCTGGGCAAGGCAGCCTGGGTAAGGCAGGCAAGCCTGGCAGTAAGGCAGCCTGGGTAAGGCAGCCTGGGTTAGGCAGCCTGGGTAAGGCAGCCTGCAGGTTAGGCAGCAAGGCAGCCTGGGTAAGGCAGCCTGGGTTAGGCAGCCTGGGTAAGGCAGCCTGGGTAAGGCAGCCTGGGTTAGGCAGCCTGGGTAAGGCAGCCTGGGTAAGGCAGCCTGGGTTAGGCAGCCTGGGTAAGGCAGCCTGGGTAAGGCAGCCTGGGTTAGGCAGCCTGGGTAAGGCAGCCTGGGTAAGGCAGCCTGGGTTAGGCAGCCTGCAAGGCAGCCTGGGTAAGGCAGCCTGGGTTAGGCAGCCTGGGTAAGGCAGCCTGGGTAAGGCAGCCTGGGTTAGGCAGCCTGGGTAAGGCAGCCTGGGTAAGGCAGCCTGGGTTAGGCAGCCTGGGTAAGGCAGCCTGGGTAAGGCAGCCTGGGTTAGGCAGCCTGGGTAAGGCAGCCTGGGTAAGGCAGCCTGGGTTAGGCAGCCTGGGTAAGGCAGCCTGGGTAAGGCAGCCTGGGTTAGGCAGCCTGGGTTAGGCAGCCTGGGTAAGGCAGCCTGGGTTAGGTTTACACAAACTACCGAAAACACTTCATTGTAATATGGAGATCGATATGTAGGTTATTCACAACAAATATCTGTCTACCAGCTGTTGTACTGAAGTATTTAGAGGCTACAGAGTTCGGCTGTAGAGTATAGCCTATCAGACATAGTAAATGGTAAATCATTATCAGTGACTTAACGTTACATCCTCTTTACAATGAAACCAGACACTGTCTGTGAATTGAGATGCAGTATTGAATAGCAATACACAAAGGAGAGCAAGGCAATACATGGTCTGTAATTTTGTGACAACAGGCCATCTGCCCTCTACAATGTAGCTCACAACCACTTTACCTTTCATGGATGGCTAGTAATGACTTACATTGATTGTGTCATGCTAATACCAAATCTTAAGCCATGCGTGCTTATACCTCTCCTGACCCCATATTTCCAGACTCCCTCTTTCTGTAGAGAACACACCCCTCCTCATCCCTTCCCCCCAACCATAAAACTGCATCTGAACATCAGACTTAATTGATGAAAGGAGGGCCTGTCTTCATTTATAAGCAGGCATCCACCAAACTAATCTGGGTGTGTTGTGAAGTCTGTCCTTTCCATTAAGTGGGACACATTATCTCCTAATCAAATTAAAGTCATTTAATTGTCGCCCTCCCTTGATAGATCCGGTGAAAAAAGGAGGCGAGCCGTGTTTGCTGAAGGGGGGTGTGTGCAGATTGAACAGGGCCTGTGTCATTACGGTATGAATGTGTAAATAACCAAAGCGTCATGTCTTTGCTTTGAACCTTTCTATAGGGTGAAGTTGAGTTTGACATTTGATCCACTCTCCCAGCTCAGTGGATACCCAAAACAATTGAGGCTAAGTACCTAGCTGAAGGGGTTCTAGCTATGTGACCCTATGAACGATTGACCTCTGTAACCTACTGATCACTAGTCTCGTTTCTTAATCACTACTCTGAGCTGTGTGTGTGTGTGTGTGCTGCAAACTAAACCACCTGTGCTGGCCAGTGTGTTAGCTGGCGGCTCTGTCCCTGCTACGTGGTTTGCAGGCTGCTATTACCTGAGTCATCCTGTGATTAAGAATGGCAGTCTCTGTGTGGAATGGGGCCGGTCTGTCCGCCTCTGTCCTCCCAGCCCAGCACTGCGTAGGCCCTGGGGGGTCCCCATGGTAACCAGAGTGAAGGATACCCCCGCAGACTCTGGCTCCGGCCACCGCTGCCGCCGCCCACCATGGGGGGATCCCTGGGCGTGTGATAAATGAAGGAGCGTGGGATCGTTTGTCCCACTGATAGAGTTTTATCCCCTGCCCTTTCAGAGCAGTCAGACCATAAAGAGAGAGCCACGGCCAAGCGTGACAGGTTAACCCAACAGTAATAGAATACTCCTAATGGTCTGGTCTGGGCCAGGGGTTGGAGCCACCGGCCACAACAGCCAGACGTCCGCCCCACCTCTATCGTTATAGGTGCTCTGGGACCACGTCACCCACTTTGTGGTTGTCAAAGAGAGAAGCAAGGACAAAGTGGGCACTTTGATGACTTAATGGGCACATTGATGGTGTCTTAGGGCAGAATGGAGGCGGGCGAGGGCAGGCAAACGGATAGAATAGAGTATACAAGACATTAAGACAAGGAAAGAGCTGTAGGGCGGTGAGGTAAGCCTAAAGCACATCCGCTACTTGGCCATTTTACCCCAGTGCTTCAAAGGACTGCGTTTTACAAGAGCCTTTGAATTGATAGGAATTCTACAGCAGCTGGCTGGCAAGTCTATTGTTTTGTCTAGTGCCATTCCTGTTGAATGATTTGATAGCGTAGCAATGCATATGAGAGGTATGAGAAAATGAACATGATCAAACACCAGTGAGCAGTCAGAAGAGATTTAGATTATTTTGTTGTCATGACTTTCACTTGAACATGCCTGTCTCGCTACGATTAATCCTCACAAAGAAAGACAATCCTCGGGGCTAGCCTACTTGTTTATGCTGTAACAAGGTTGTTTGTGTAGATGTTTGTTAGCGTGCACCTTGGGTAGCAGTTAGTCATGTTTGAATATGGCTTTAATTAGCCCTGTGTATTCCAGAAGCAGCAGCTCAGAGCCCTCTGTCCACAGCCCCCCCACACACACCACCACCACCACCACCGTCCTCTCTGCTGCTCTACTAATAGTGTCCTGTCCTCTCTCCTCCTCCCAGGAACATCAGCGCTCTGTGTGGTTAAGATAATAGCAGCTCACACTAAAGATGTTAATTGAGGGGAGATAAAGTGTGGAGGTTGGTAGATGAGGGAGGTGTGGATGCTGTGTGTGTGTGTATGTGGTGTGGGTGTGTGTGTGTGTGTGTGTGTGTGTGTGTGTGCATGTGCGTGTGTGTGTGTGTGTGTGTGTGTGTGTGTGTGTGTGTGTGTGTGTGTGTGTGTGTGTGTGTCTGTGATAATATTAAGTTGTGGTGTTCCACTACCAACTAGCCTCTTAATAAACCTCTGTCACACCAGGCGAGGTGTGATAAATCTGGAGGGATTATGATAACTGTGAATTGTTCCTCCCTCCTTGAATCAGACAGGAAGGTGTGGCAGTAGTGGGGTCTGGTGAGGTCTGTCTCAGGGTCTGGTGAGGTCTGTCTCAGGGTTTGGTGAGGTCTGTCTCAGGGTCTGGTGAGGTCTGTCTCAGGGTCTGGTGAGGTCTGTCTCAGGGTTTGGTGAGGTCTGTCTCAGGGTTTGGTGAGGTCTGTCTCAGGGTCTGGTGAGGTCTGTCTCAGGGTCTGGTGAGGTCTGTCTCAGGGTTTGGTGAGGTCTGTCTCAAGGTGGGCTGGAGACTCAGGGAAGTGTTTGGCCAACTGAAATGTGTAGCGGGCAGGCAGGCAGGTGGGTAGGCGGGCAGGATGGCAGGCGCTAGGCAAGCGGGCGGACGTGTAGGCACTCAATGTGGGTAGAACACAGGGGAAGCAGAGACGGAGTAATCTGACCAAGCAGCTGAAGTGACAGAAGCTACATTAATAGAGGCATATGTCTGGAGCACAGAGAGACGGAAAGAGAGAGAAAACAGACACTGTACCAGCCTGAGAGAGAGGGAAGAGAGAGAGCGAGAGAGAAAGGGTGAGGGGTAAACAGAAAACAGCGCCAGCCTCTGTAATTGCCTCAATGCCACTGGGAATGCTCTCATTCATTTGAAGCAGGCTGTATTCTCACTCTCTCTTTCTCTTTTTTCACAATTGAGGGGGGGGGTGTAGTGGGTGGGATTGGGGTGCGTGGGGTGGAGTTGGGTGGGTGATCCGTGTGCAATCCTCAGTGTGTGATGCTAACGTATGGCGATGAGTGCGATAGCTCCCCTGTGCTGAATCTCCTGTAACATCAGCGTGAGGACCAGTCCATGGCTGTGGCCTGGGTAGAGGAGAGCACAGCATAGCGCTGTGGAAAAGTGAGGGCGATAAGGAGGTAGGCGGACTGCAGCTCAGACCTGTCAGATGTGATCGCGCACCGGAGCGCTCCGCATGTGTCTGTCTCTTTTTATATTTCCCTAAGACAGCCCACCTCTTCACGCCCCCCTCTCTTCTTTTTTTCCCTCTCTCCTCCTCTGCGCTCTGTTTTTTCTACCTTCCTGGAGGAATTCTTTATTTCTTTATGTCTTGTGTGGCGCGTGCGTTGGATGATGTGCCCCCTCCTCTTTCCTCTTTTCTCCTCCTCTCTCTTTGCCGCTTTCACAGCCTAGTTTTCTTTTTTTCTCAATCTTGTGTGCAGGTTGTATCTGACAGAGAGAGGACCACCGCCACGCTCCAGCCCCGCTCCAACCCACTGTGAGTATTCTTATGCTAATTTTCCATCTCCATCTTTCCCAACGTCGGTTTGTCTTTTATTCTCTACCCTTTTATGTTCTCGACCGCGGCGCACTGAGAACGTGGCGGCTGCGACAGAGAGAAAGAAGGAGAGACAGAGAGAGGGAGAGAAAGAGGGAAGGAGGGAAGAGAGAGGATAAATAGTGCTGTGAGAGAAGTAGCTAGTGCTGTGTAGGGGTTTCTCGGAGGATGGTGGAATGGCTGAGGGGGTAGAGGAGGGGGCGGGTCTTGATGTGGTAGATGGTTCTGTGTGTGAATGGTTGGGATGTTGTTGACGACAGTTAGCGTGGAGCGGGTCAGCACACTCAACACTGGGGTCTCTCTTTACCTTAACTTCTCACTTTCCATATTGACTGACTCTTCTGTTTTGATATTGAGGCTTTTCTGTTTCCTACTGTGTTCTTGTTACCACTACCGAGAGGGGTCCACTGTTGTCATTTGAACAGTGGACATGTGTACAATAAACAGAGATTTAAGAATAATATTTGTGCGTGTGTGTGTGAGTGTTCAAACAAGTCTGAATTCTCTATGGGCAATCATATGTGAGTGTATTTTTATTGTGTGTGTGTGTGTGTTTATTTATGGGTGAACCAGTGGAGGCTGCTGAGGAGAGGATGGCTCATGATAATGGCTGGAATGCAGCGAATGGAATGGCATCATATACCTGGAGACCATGTGGTTGATGTATTTGATACCATTCCACTAATTCCACTCCAGACATTACCACTAGACCATCCTCCCCAATTAAGGTGCTACCAACATACTGTATGTGTATTTTCAGTCTGTTTGTAGCTGTGTTTCTTTGTCCATGCGTGGCCACATGGGAGTGCATGAATATCCATGTTCATTTGCATACGCGTGTACACCGTAGTCCTACATGTGGGACTATGTATGCACGTGTTTGTGTACAGTTTATGCGTTCACCAAACGCGTGAAGTGTATTTGTATCACAAATGTGTAGTAGAGATCAGTATGCTAGTGTCCATACCCACCTGCTGTCCCGTGTGTGTGTGTGTGTGATGCATGCTGTGTGTATGTGGACCAGATGAAGAGTGGGTGTTCTCTGTGTGGGGCTGAGATAGACAGTACCATGCCCCATCACTATGTCAAGGCTAATGGCCACACAGGTCAGCAGGGGTGGACACAGAGTTGGCCATGTAGACCGATGTATGTCAGCACAACAACACCTTTCACTCAGGCCTGGATAACAATAGGCCTTAGTGCAGGTCACTACATGTGCATACAATAAGGACTAACAGAAAACCTCTGCTTTCTAATGTAAGGAAATATACTGGATATTCAGCTGACAAAATGCAGGGAAAAGTCTGTTGTAGATTCAGTTGACATTTGGATATAGATTGATCTGAAGATGGCAATTAAGCAAAATCCAGAAGCTAGGCATCTGGTGAGGTAAGGGCCTTTTCTGGCCCTTATGAAAATGAATAGTCACCTGGAATCCCTAGAACGTTAGCAGGATGTCGACGAGCGCCGCTTTCTAAAGTGAGTCGATTAAAATGAGAACCATTCCGCCAATTACAGAAGATTAGGTTCCCCTCCACCAATCTGAATCCTTAAAGCCCTTATGTTTGTACAGCTCTGTGTGTGGAATGGAATTCAGACACAAGATCTGAGCAGAATAGCAATAAAAAGAAGGTAAAAAGTTCAGAGTGAAACTCTTTGGTAAAAATAGCCAGACGAGTTAAAGCACATGATAATGGCCATGTTCTGTTATAATCTCCACCCGGCACAGCCAGAAGAGGGCCACCCCTCATAGCCTGGTTCCTCTCTAGGTTTCTTCCTAGGTTTTGGCCTTTCTAGGGAGTTTTTCCTAGCCACCGTGCTTCTACACCTGCATTGCTTGCTGTTTGGGGTTTTAGGCTGTTTTTCTGCACAGCACTTTGATATATCAGCTGATGTACGAAGGGCTATATAAATACATTTGATTTGATTTGATAATTGACACAGTAGTGTGTTGCGCTTGGCTGTAATTAAGTGAGCAACAGAGGTTGTCAGTTGTAAGGAGGATAGAACAGACTATCCTGGTGTATTTAACACACTGGAGCATTTATCATGTCATTCTATGCTTTACAGAGGGTGCTTCTGGGATGGCCTGGCTTTCTTTGCTTCATTTATCTGGGTCTTGTGCTTTATAGCTCCGGTTAGAGGCTTTGTACTGGTTCTTGATCCCAATGTACACAGCGGAAAGTATGAAACTATTGTCTCCGGGGCCCCTTAGAAAAGCTTATCTTCTATTTTTAGCAGGCTTCTCCTCATTGTAGCCTCGGTAGCATGCCTACGTCTGACGGTTGTGCCATAAAGTATCTGTGCTTCATCCCCGCCAAGCCGGCAGCAGGAGACAACTCTCACCCACACATTAGTGATCTATGAGCCATATAACACAGGGCCCTGCACTACCTCCTGGAATACAGGGGACCACGGCTGTGTCACCCTCTCCGTGTGATAGCACCTATATGCGGTGAGAGCTCAATATTAGCGTAATGCGCTAACCGTTTATTTCGCATCACTCACCACCACTTATCACAGAGGTAGACACCAACCGGGACATACTGAACAAAAAAATATCCTAAAGATAAAAATGACATTTCACTAGAGGGTGTTTGTGTGACAGTGATCTATGCTGTGAGCATCCTGCCACCTCATTGAGATGGGAGTGAGTTCTGGGTGGCTAAATCAATTTGTGCAAAGGCCGTCGGTGCTAGTATTGGTTTCGTGATATGATCTTTGTTGTCCATTTTTTTTAGAGGTCAGTGCAGATGCAATGACAAGGGCAAAGAACCTGAGCTCTACTCTCTGTTTCTGAGCTGGCAAACCATCCCCCACCAGGGAATTGTGGGAAAAGGAAGCTTTGGTTCTAAAGAGTATATGTTTTGTCAGGGTTCAAACCGAACGTAACGTCCATTACATTGCCAGTTCATTTCCTCCCAGTCAGATCTTGATGGAATGTCTGAGGTTAGACACGAGAATGGTCCTTACATTAGTCACTGTAATTACTCAGTGATTGTGACACAGATCTCCAAGGCGTGCCATGAGTCATGTCGTAGTAGTAATAGCTAGCTAGCAGAGAGAGGGCAGAGAGAGCGGGGGTGATAATACTATAATGCTGGTAGTGGATGGAGGAATCTAACACCAGCAGGCCAGATGTTAGAGAGCCGTGGACAGAAAGAGAATATATATCCTGTAAGGTGTGTCATCATGTCACATGATCCATCCCTACTGATCCAGCCTCTTGGTCTTCTGTTCTGACATCTCACAACTAGGCCTAAATATAGAACGTAAGAAAACCGACATTACTTTGGAGGCTTCCCCATATGAATCACACTCAGACCAAGGTCATGAATTTGATTATACCTTGTTTTAAGATGTTATATTGAGCAATGTTAACTACTGCACAAATGACATAGGAAGTGCTCATCAGTTGCCAACGGATCAACTCCATGAAATTATAAAGCAGTTACTAAATCACAACCATGTATCAATATGTCAGTGCAACGTTCTTTCTGGAGTATTCACAGTGTTCCTACACATCCAGTGTGTTCATAACAAATGATTCTAAATGAGAGGAAGAGAAGAATGACATGAAGTAGCACTGCACCATGGTGTTCAGATGACTGTGTTGTTGTGCATGCAGAGAAGTGTAGCTATGCTTTGTGTTCAGTTTCTAAAAGGTCTCCTATGATGTATGCTATCTACTAGCTGGCTAATCAACCACAGCTGCAAAACTTTACATTGTTGGTCATAACAGGTGGGAGGGGACAAAGGTCCCACACATGTAAATCCATCCTCTCTTAATCTCCAATTGCCTTTCATTTTCCTATATTGCCTGCTGCCGAGCATCATGGGGAATAAGACGCTGGGACACATTTTTAATTAAGTGCAGTTTTAGCTTCATTGAATTTATAAAAACACAATGGGTGAAAAGAGAGAGGTATTTTTCCTGTCTCATTAATCACAGTGCTACCATGTCTGATACGGCAGTACAGGGAAGAGAACCAGGCTGCAACTGTGGAGTGGAATATTTGAACATCTCAGCACTGATGTGTGCAAAGCGGAGTGTTTGTCTGCAGGGGAGGCTTTGAAATTTCATCCACTCCAGCCCTTTTAACTCGGCAGAGGGAATGTGTGTCTCGCTCTAGTTGGCCAGTGGCTGTTACGGGGGCTCCGTGCCCCCACCCCTCCTCTCCCCCTTCTCCATCACCCCCCTCCTCACCACCATTCCATGACATGCTCTGTGTCAGATAGTTTAATGTGAAATAGCTTTTCTTTCAAATTTCCCCCTGGAAACGCAGGTCACTGCAAAATGTTACATCTCATAATGGCATGTTATTGTTGTTCTTTCATATGAGTCCTTACCTTAGAAGTGGAGGATTCCAGTGGCATGCTAAGGTTACAGACAGCTGTTTCTCCCTGCCCCGTTCCTGCCCGTCTCTGATTCCAGTGGCATGCTAAGGTTACAGACAGCTGTTTCTCCCTGCCCCGCTCCTGCCCGTCTCTGATTCCAGTGGCATGCTAAGGTTACAGACAGCTGTTTCTCCCTGCCCCGCTCCTGCCCGTCTCTGATTCCAGTGGCATGCTAAGGTTACAGACAGCTGTTTCTCCTGCCCCGCTCCTGCCCGTCTCTGATTCCAGTGGCATGCTAAGGTTACAGACAGCTGTTTCTCCTGCCCCGCTCCTCCTCTCTGATTCCGTGGCATCTAAGGTTACAGATTCCAGATTCCAGGCATGCTAAGGTTACAGACAGCTGTTTCTCCCTGCCCGCTCCTGCCCGTCTCTGATTCCAGTGGCATGCTAAGGTTACAGACAGCTGTTTCTCCCTGCCCCGCCTCCTGCCCGTCTCTGATTCCAGTGGCATGCTAAGGTTACAGACAGCTGTTTCTCCCTGCCCGCTCCTGCCCGTCTCTGATTCCAGTGGCATGCTAAGGTTACAGACAGCTGTTTCTCCCTGCCCGCTCCTGCCCGTCTCTGATTCCAGTGGCATGCTAAGGTTACAGACAGCTGTTTCTCCCTGCCCCGCTCCTGCCCGTCTCTGATTCCAGTGGCATGCTAAGGTTACAGACAGCTGTTTCTCCCTGCCCCGCTCCTGCCCGTCTCTGATTCCAGTGGCATGCTAAGGTTACAGACAGCTGTTTCTCCCTGCCCCCTGCCCTCCTGCCAGTGGCATCTGACAGCTGTTTCTCCTGCCCGCTCCAGTGATTCCAGTGGCATAAGGTTACAGACAGCTGTTTCTCCCTGCCCTGCTCCTGCCCGTCTCTGATTCCAGTGGCATGCTAAGGTTACAGACAGCTGTTTCTCCCTGCCCTGTTCCTGCCCGTCTCTGATTCCAGTGGCATGCTAAGGTTACAGACAGCTGTTTCTCTCCTGCCCCGATTCCTGCCCGTTTCTCCCTGATTCCAGTGGCATGCTAAGGTTACAGACAGCTGTTTCTCCCTGCCCCGCTCCTGCCCGTTTCTCTCTGATTCCAGTGGCATGCTAAGGTTACAGACAGCTGTTTCTCCCTGCCCCGCTCCTGCCCGTCTCTGATTCCAGTGGCATGCTAAGGTTACAGACAGCTGTTTCTCCCTGCCCCGCTCCTGCCCGTCTCTGATTCCAGTGGCATGCTAAGGTTACAGACAGCTGTTTCTCCCTGCCCCGCTCCTGCCCGTCTCTGATTCCAGTGGCATGCTAAGGTTACAGACAGCTGTTTCTCCCTGCCCCGCTCCTGCCCGTCTCTGATTCCAGTGGCATGCTAAGGTTACAGACAGCTGTTTCTCCCTGCCCCGCTCCTGCCCGTCTCTGATTCCAGTGGCATGCTAAGGTTACAGACAGCTGTTTCTCCCTGCCCGCTCCTGCCCGTCTCTGATTCCAGTGGCATGCTAAGGTTACAGACAGCTGTTTCTCCCTGCCCCGCTCCTGCCCGTCTCTGATTCCAGTGGCATGCTAAGGTTACAGACAGCTGTTTCTCCCTGCCCCGCTCCTGCCCGTCTCTGATTCCAGTGGCATGCTAAGGTTACAGACAGCTGTTTCTCCCTGCTCCTTCTCTGATTCCAGTGGCATGCCAGACAGCTGTTTCTCCCTGCCCCCTCCTGTCTCTGATTCCAGTGGCATGCTAAGGTTACAGACAGCTGTTTCTCCCTGCCCCCTGCCCTCCTGATTCCAGTGGCATCTCTACAGATCCCCGTCTCTGATTCCAGTGGCATGCTAAGGTTACAGACAGCTGTTTCTCCCTGCCCCGCTCCTGCCCGTCTCTGATTCCAGTGGCATGCTAAGGTTACAGACAGCTGTTTCTCCCTGCCCTGTTCCTGCCCGTCTCTGATTCCAGTGGCATGCTAAGGTTACAGACAGCTGTTTCTCCCTGCCCCGCTCCTGCCCGTCTCTGATTCCAGTGGCATGCTAAGGTTACAGACAGCTGTTTCTCCCTGCCCCGCTCCTGCCCGTCTCTGATTCCAGTGGCATGCTAAGGTTACAGACAGCTGTTTCTCCCTGCCCCGTTCCTGCCCCCTGTCCTCTGATTCCAGTGGCATGCTAAGGTTACAGACAGCTGTTTCTCCCTGCCCCGCTCCTGCCCGTCTCTGATTCCAGTGGCATGCTAAGGTTACAGACAGCTGTTTCTCCCTGCCCCGCTCCTGCCCGTCTCTGATTCCAGTGGCATGCTAAGGTTACAGACAGCTGTTTCTCCCTGCCCCGCTCCTGCCCGTCTCTGATTCCAGTGGCATGCTAAGGTTACAGACAGCTGATTTTCTCCCTGTTTCTCCCCCGCTCCTGCCCGTCTCTGATTCCAGTGGCATGCTAAGGTTACAGACAGCTGTTTCTCCCTGCCCCGCTCCTGCCCGTCTCTGATTCCAGTGGCATGCTAAGGTTACAGACAGCTGTTTCTCCCTGCCCCGCTCCTGCCCGTCTCTGATTCCAGTGGCATGCTAAGGTTACAGACAGCTGTTTCTCCCTGCTAAGGTTACCCTGTTTCTCCTGCCCCGCTCCTGCCCGTCTCTGATTCCAGTGGCATGCTAAGGTTACAGACAGCTGTTTCTCCCTGCCCCGCTCCTGCCCGTCTCTGATTCCAGTGGCATGCTAAGGTTACAGACAGCTGTTTCTCCCTGCCCCGCTCCTGCCCGTCTCTGATTCCAGTGGCATGCTAAGGTTACAGACAGCTGTTTCTCCCTGCCCCGCTCCTGCCCGTCTCTGATTCCAGTGGCATGCTAAGGTTACAGACAGCTGTTTCTCCCTGCCCCGCTCCTGCCCGTCTCTGATTCCAGTGGCATGCTAAGGTTACAGACAGCTGTTTCTCCCTGCCCCGCTCCTGCCCGTCTCTGATTCCAGTGGCATGCTAAGGTTACAGACAGCTGTTTCTCCCTGCCCCGCTCCTGCCCGTCTCTGATTCCAGTGGCATGCTAAGGTTACAGACAGCTGTTTCTCCCTGCCCCGCTCCTGCCCGTCTCTGATTCCAGTGGCATGCTAAGGTTACAGACAGCTGTTTCTCCCTGCCCCGTTCCTGCCCGTCTCTGATTCCAGTGGCATGCTAAGGTTACAGACAGCTGTTTCTCCCTGCTCCTGCCCCCTGATTCCAGTCCTGCCCGTCTCTGATTCCAGTGGCATGCTAAGGTTACAGACAGCTGTTTCTCCCTGCCCCGCTCCTGCCCGTCTCTGATTCCAGTGGCATGCTAAGGTTACAGACAGCTGTTTCTCCCTGCCCCGCTCCTGCCCGTCTCTGATTCCAGTGGCATGCTAAGGTTACAGACAGCTGTTTCTCCCTGCCCCGCTCCTGCCCGTCTCTGATTCCAGTGGCATGCTAAGGTTACAGACAGCTGTTTCTCCCTGCCCCGCTCCTGCCCGTCTCTGATTCCAGTGGCATGCTAAGGTTACAGACAGCTGTTTCTCCTTTCTGCCCGTCTCTGATTCCAGTGGCATGCTAAGGTTACAGACAGCTGTTTCTCCTGCCCCGCTCCTGCCCGTCTCTGATTCCAGTGGCATGCTAAGGTTACAGACAGCTGTTTCTCCCTGCCCCGCTCCTGCCCGTCTCTGATTCCAGTGGCATGCTAAGGTTACAGACAGCTGTTTCTCCCTGCCCGCTCCTGCCCGTCTCTGATTCCAGTGGCATGCTAAGGTTACAGACAGCTGTTTCTCCCTGCCCCGTTCCTGCCCGTCTCTGATTCCAGTGGCATGCTAAGGTTACAGACAGCTGTTTCTCCCTGCCCGCTCCTGCCCGTCTCTGATTCCAGTGGCATGCTAAGGTTACAGACAGCTGTTTCTCCCTGCCCAGCTCCTGCCCGTCTCTGATTCCAGTGGCATGCTAAGGTTACAGACAGCTGTTTCTCCCTGCCCCGTTCCTGCCCGTCTCTGATTCCAGTGGCATGCTAAGGTTACAGACAGCTGTTTCTCCCTGCCCGCTCCTGCCCGTCTCTGATTCCAGTGGCATGCTAAGGTTACAGACAGCTGTTTCTCCCTGCCCGCTCCTGCCCGTCTCTGATTCCAGTGGCATGCTAAGGTTACAGACAGCTGTTTCTCCCTGCCCCGCTCCTGCCCGTCTCTGATTCCAGTGGCATGCTAAGGTTACAGACAGCTGTTTCTCCCTGCCCAGCTGTTTCTCCTCCTGCCCGTCTCTGATTCCAGTGGCATGCTAAGGTTACAGACAGCTGTTTCTCCCTGCCCCGCTCCTGCCCGTCTCTGATTCCAGTGGCATGCTAAGGTTACAGACAGCTGTTTCTCCCTGCCCCAGCTCCTGCCCGTCTCTGATTCCAGTGGCATGCTAAGGTTACAGACAGCTGTTTCTCCCTGCCCCGCTCCTGCCCGTCTCTGATTCCAGTGGCATGCTAAGGTTACAGACAGCTGTTTCTCCCTGCCCCGCTCCTGCCCGTCTCTGATTCCAGTGGCATGCTAAGGTTACAGACAGCTGTTTCTCCCTGCCCCGCTCCTGCCCGTCTCTGATTCCAGTGGCATGCTAAGGTTACAGACAGCTGTTTCTCCCTGCCCCGCTCCTGCCCGTCTCTGATTCCAGTGGCATGCTAAGGTTACAGACAGCTGTTTCTCCAGTGGCATGCTAAGGTTACAGACAGCTGTTTCTCCCTGCCCCGCTCCTGCCCGTCTCTGATTCCAGTGGCATGCTAAGGTTACAGACAGCTGTTTCTCCCCTGCCCCGCTCCTGCCCGTCTCTGATTCCAGTGGCATGCTAAGGTTACAGACAGCTGTTTCTCCCTGCCCCGCTCCTGCCCGTCTCTGATTCCAGTGGCATGCTAAGGTTACAGACAGCTGTTTCTCCCTGCCCCGCTCCTGCCCGTCTCTGATTCCAGTGGCATGCTAAGGTTACAGACAGCTGTTTCTCCCTGCCCCGTTCCTGCCCGTCTCTGATTCCAGTGGCATGCTAAGGTTACAGACAGCTGTTTCTCCCTGCCCCGCTCCTGCCCGTCTCTGATTCCAGTGGCATGCTAAGGTTACAGACAGCTGTTTCTCCCTGTCCTGATTCCAGTGGCTCCTGCCCGTCTCTGATTCCAGTGGCATGCTAAGGTTACAGACAGCTGTTTCTCCTGCCCCGCTCCTGCCCGTCTCTGATTCCAGTGGCATGCTAAGGTTACAGACAGCTGTTTCTCCCTGCCCCGCTCCTGCCCGTCTCTGATTCCAGTGGCATGCTAAGGTTACAGACAGCTGTTTCTCCCTGCCCCGCTCCTGCCCGTCTCTGATTCCAGTGGCATGCTAAGGTTACAGACAGCTGTTTCTCTGATTCCAGTGGCCCTGCTCCTGCCCGTCTCTGATTCCAGTGGCATGCTAAGGTTACAGACAGCTGTTTCTCCCTGCCCTGTTCCTGCCTATCTCTGATTCCAGTGGCATGCTAAGGTTACAGACAGCTGTTTCTCCCTGCCCCGCTCCTGCCCGTCTGATTCCAGTGGCATGCTAAGGTTACAGACAGCTGTTTCTCCCTGCCCTGTTCCTGATCTCTGATTCCAGTGGCATGCTAAGGTTACAGACAGCTGTTTCTCCCTGCCCTGTTCCTGCCTATCTCTGATTCCAGTGGCATGCTAAGGTTACAGACAGCTGTTTCTCCCTGCCCTGTTCCTGCCTATCTCTGATTCCAGTGGCATGCTAAGGTTACAGACAGCTGTTTCTCCCTGCCCCGCTCCTGCCCGTCTCTGATTCCAGTGGCATGCTAAGGTTACAGACAGCTGTTTCTCCCTGCCCCGCTCCTGCCCGTCTCTGATTCCAGTGGCATGCTAAGGTTACAGACAGCTGTTTCTCCCTGCCCCGCTCCTGCCCGTCTCTGATTCCAGTGGCATGCTAAGGTTACAGACAGCTGTTTCTCCCTGCCCCGCTCCTGCCCGTCTCTGATTCCAGTGGCATGCTAAGGTTACAGACAGCTGTTTCTCCCTGCCCCACTCCTGCCCGTCTCTGATTCCAGTCGTGCCCATGGTAACCCTGCTGAAAAATGTATCAACACCACTCTATGATTACTCTATACATTAGCGGGGCTTAAATTTAATTTGTTAGCAGGGCCCGGCAGTAAAGCTATGGGCCTGGCCTATCAGAGGCACTTTGTAAAGGCCCTGGAAGAGCCTCCTGGGGTGATCCTATCAGTCAGACACACTGACTGTCAGCAGACACGCTCTGTTAGTCAGCAGCACTGTGGCCCTCCCAAGCCCAGACGCTGGCGCTCAGCGCTCCACTGGGGCAGGGCTGTGGGCATCGTGGCTCCCCACCTGCCAATCAAACACTCAGGCAGGACCACGACCTCTGGCCCCCTGTTGAAATGGATGCTGTTCAACAGGTGATCCAACAGACAAGACTATATACCCATAACAAGGCCACAGCACCAATAGATACATATAGTACTGTAATGCTAGCACAGTACACTTATTATGTTAGCAAATCCTGATGGGGTATTTGTCCTTAACTATGTATGGTCATTTGCCTTGATGATTCACCTGAATCTAAAGCTACTGCTGGTATCTCTTAGGTGGCTATAACATGACCATACATACTGTGAAGGAGAAGGTATGTCTAACTGTAAAGGGTTTCACTGAAAATGTCTAATGTGTTGAGACCAAAAGCCTTTTCTCCCCAGCAGTCAAGGAGAAAGGGTTGTTGCTAGTTGGTGTATATATGCATTTCTCTTGCCTTTTGAAATGTGTAGCTAGTATTTTTAGCTTTGCATTTTCATCTCTCTGAATGGCTGGCAAACTGGCTTGAGCTCAGGCCTGTCTAGGCTGCTTTTATCAGAGCTCACAGTCACAGTACAGGCAGAAAAATGTTATGTTTTTAGAGGTTTTCCCAGGGAGAAATGTTTCAACTGGTTACAAAAACAACAATAAGCACTTACACTGCTGTGCGGCTTTAATTGGGATCCATTTTCATTTCAAACGTTTTTAAATATCTGGAATGGAACACACACTGTAAAGTGCTGTACAAATCTTCCCAGATACATTACTTTGTCAGAGTCAGATTGGTTCAAGGCATATGTGTTCATAACGTGTACCTTGGAACATAATAGCCCAGCTCCACCATTCAACACAGAACCATGTAGTGGCCCTTACTCACAATATAACGTGAGACGGGAGTCAAAGGTTGACAATGACTTTCAGTTCTACCAGACTTCAATGAATAGGGAAGCAGGGACATGCATGTATCTGTGGAGAAATGCAATTTTCGATTTCATAATGTTTGATAATCTCCATGTCAAACCAGACTAACCAGATTCCTCACCTGTCACCTTACACTGTTATAAAAAAAAAATGCTATCTGGAACCTAAAATGGTTATTTCGCTTGTCTTCGGTAGGAGAACCCTTTAAAGAACCCTTTTTGGTTCCAGGTAGAAAGAACCCTTTTGGTTCAAAGTATAACTATTTTGGGTTCCCTGTAGAACCCTTAACACAGAGGGTTCTACATGGAACTTAAAAGGGTTCTACATGGAATTTGAAAGGGTTCTACCTGGAACCAAAAAGGGTTATCCTATGGGGACAGCCGAAGAACCCTTTTGGCACCCTTTTTTCTAAAAGTGTAAACTTAACCATTCATTCATTCATTTGATCAATTAATGGCACCCAGAGGACGCAATGGGGACACATCTGTCCCCCAGTGACACGTGAAATATAGACTGATAACACTGCTCACCACCACCTCTCTGTCTGACAGGCTGGCCTACCGCATGTGTCATAATGAGAGGATCTCCTCTCCGTCAGTTAGGTGTACCTTAAAATGCTGTCTGATTTTCTGGGAGGAAAAAATCCCCAGATTAAGAATTTGCCCTAGACTCAGGGGAACCGATGAGCGCTTTCCCTTTGTGTGCAAATAACAATTGCCGGAATGTCAGCTCTTTCCGTCGTCCGATTCAGAGCCATCCCAGTGTTTCTTCCTCTTCTTCTGATGGCTGGGTGTGTGTTAGATCTGTCCCTGAGGCGGTGTTACAGAGAAGAGCATCTCAGCATAAATACCAATTATCTCCACCACCTACCTCCACCTCCTCCACCACCACCTCCTCCACCACCACGACCTACCTCCACCACCACCTACCTCCACCTCCTCCACCACCACCTACCTCCACCACCACCTCCTCCACCACCACCTACCTCCACCACCACGACCTATTTCCACCACCACATACCTCCACCTCCTCCACCACCACATACCTCCACATACCTCCACCTACCTGCACCACCACCTCCTCCACCACCACCTACCTCCACCACCACGACCTATTTCCACCACCACATACCTCCACCACCACTTCCTACCTCCACCACCACCAACACCACCACCACCTCCGCCACCACCACCTACCTCCACCACCACCACCACCACCACCACCACCTACCTCCACCACCACCACCTACCTCCAACCTGCCTCCACCACCTACCTCCACCACCATCATCTACCTCCACCACCACCACCACCTCCACCCCCATCACCTACCTCCACCACCCACCTCCACCACCACCACCTACCTCCACCACCACAACTTTCCACCACCACCTACCTCCACCACCACCACCACCTACCACCTACCTCCACCACCACCTACCTCCACCACCACCATCTACCTCCACCACCACCATCTACCTCCACCACCACCACCACCACCACCACCTACCTCCACCACCACAACCTTCCACCACCACCACCACCACCTACCTCCACCACCACAACGTTCCACCACCACACCTACCTCCACCACCACAACCTTCCACCACCACCTACCTCCACCACCACCACCACCTACCACCTACCTCCACCACCACCTACCTCCACCACCACCATCTACCTCCACCACCACCACCACCACCACCACCACCACCTACCTCCACCACCACAACCTTCCACCACCACCACCTACCTCCACCACCACCACCTACCTCCACCACCACCATCTACCTCCACCACCACCATCTACCTCCACCACCACCTCCACCACCACAACCTTCCACCACCATCACCTACCTCCACCACCTACCTTCACCACCACCATCTACCTCCACCACCACCACCTACCTCCACCACCACAACCTTCCACCACCACCGATCCTCCAAGCGCCACCATCGCCACCACCTACCACCTACCTCCACCACCACCATCTACCTCCACCACCACCACCACCACCACCACCACCACCTACTTCCACCACAACCTTCCACCACCACCACCACCACCTACCTCCACCACCACAACGTTCCACCACCACACCTACCTCCACCACCACAACCTTCCACCACCATCACCTACCTCCACCACCACCATCTACCTCCACCACCATCACCTACCTCCACCACCATCTACCTCCACCACCACCACCACCACCTACCTCCACCACCACCTACCCCCACCAGCCTTTTAGAGGGAGATGAGGAGAAGCTCTTGCATTGTCTCTCCCTCTCAGTTGTTCACTTTGAATTATTTAATTACTTTGCTTGAGACTTGAGCAATTATACCTCGCGCTGCGTATCTGTTAATTATATCTGACCTCACGTTCCCGCTGTTCTATTAATTGTTCACCGAGATGACAGTCTTAGATAACTGTCAGTGTCATATTCACATTGTACAGTACAATGTAATAGGAAGATGGAATATGGAGATTTAATATTGCAGGTTGGTTCTGCGTAGCTGGGTAGCGGTTAGCGTTGCCTTCTTGCCGTCGTCCATATTCCAGGTGGGGCCATAATGGTACTGATGCCCCCTGGTTCGTCCTCTTAACCCGAGCCCTGCCATGGTTGCCATTGGTTACCCATGTGCCTCAGAGCCCATGTGCACAGGAATGTTTTGTTAATTATAACTGATGTTCAGAGACCTCCAATCTCTGATCCCCCGTCCATGTTGTGAGCTGCATGCAGATGTTGCCAATGAATTTCAATCAGCCTGGCCCCTCTAACAACTGCATGCTTAAAACTCCTGGAGTACATGTCTCTAAAACACACTCAGTGTTTCTAGCCCTTCTACATCCGTTGAGTGTTTGTAGCTTAATTGCATCCATTCCCTAAAAGTGCTGTTTGAAATTGCTGCTGCTGTTGTTTTTTTTGCTATTTTTTGTTTCCTTTTGCTACCCGTCATTCATTTTGGTAAGCAACCCCTTCATTCATTGGTATTCAGCTTGAGGTGTCGCGAGCGGCAACCTGTTTAAGAGCGTGGAGGGGGGATGGCACCTTTCGGTTAAGGCTGCCTGGCCATCCTGGAGCGCTGGGTGCGTATGCTCGGACAGCTGACCTTAGAGTTAGTGAGTGTCGCCATGGAGGAACCCGGAGCTCAGTAACATGCCCTCCGGCCCTCCCTGCCTCCCTCCCTCCCTCCCTCCCTGCCTCCCCCTCCCTGCCTCCCTCCCTCCCTGCCTCCCTCCCTCCCTCCCTGCTTTCGTCCCTCCCCGCCTGTCTGCCTGCATAGCTGCCCGGCTTGAGGGGAAGGGAGGGGTGTATGGCTGGAGCTGCAGCCACAATCCATTACTTTTACCTAAGCAAGGGGAGAAAAAGGAGGGAGAGAGAGATTGAGTTAAGGGCTAGGGCACCTCTGAGTCCTGTCTTCTGCATGCTAATTTAGCTAGCCGCTACGAGAGGGATCAGAATCCTCTGGCTGAGACGTGGCCTCTCAACCCACCAGGCCTGGATATCCCCTACCCCTTTGCATTACTATAGAACAGCTACAGTGTGTTCTCTACATATAGCTAGCAGACTAAAGTCAACCTCTATGATATGTAGAGATTTCTGCTCCGTGAAAAATGGAGCGAGAAAAATGTTGGATACACTGATCTTATTATCCATGACCATACTAATGATACCTCAAAAATGCAGAACTACTTTCATAAAATGCTCTCTGGTTTGGTTAATTGGTCTCAGTGATGGTATTTACGCTGGGGAATGACTGGTTTATTTTAAACATGTTATTTCTTCATTAAACTTGTTTGACTTTTATGTGTGAGACCCTGGCACTGTAGTAGTTGCATAGTGCTGAAATGTAGTTGAATTATAATGGTTGAATTACGCTGTCCTCCATTACCGTCCACTGAATTGTCACATCTCCTGCCTTTCTTCAGTGGTCATTGTTCTGATTCCATCTCCCATGCAGGCTAGACAGACAACCCGATGAGCATTTGTGCCCGAGCAATGAGACGCGGGGTGATTGTGAGCCACTGCTGAAAGCTATCACTATCCGAGTGGAAAATACACATGACAACTGGTTTACAGGTTCCAAATGAGAACCCACCACGAACGGGGGAAAGCCACCCTGGATTGGTACACACCGACATTGATACATTTCACCAAAGGTTCTGTGCTGAGGTGTGTCTAATCTTTGCTGTGACTCTCGGTGAGGTAGGACCCCAACACTCTCTCATTATTTGACAACAAAACATTCACAGTGTGTATTCAGCCGGGTTCAGCCAGCCACAATACACTCCCCACATACACAAGTCCCCTGTGTGGGATCATAAAGTGGCTCTATAGCCCAGCATTAAAGGGGCCGGCAGTTAAAATGCAGCCACATCCACTCCCCCACTTTAACCAGAGAGTGGTTGAATAGAGAACTAAATAAAACAGCCTGTCAATAGCCTTTCATTTTGAATAGAGAACAAATGCAATTCAATAGCCTGGTAATGGCCTACATTTTCCTCCAGACTCTTGATATTGATTTGATGGCTTAATTTGACTTTGGCAGGTGGGATGCGATTGGCAATGTATACAGCTGCATGCAATTTACCCCAAACAACACAATAAACAACAAATATGCAGTCATTCGACAACACAACTGTTTTCCATGGCACTGCATCCTGGGCCATCTGAATGTATTGGACCACATGGGGATCTGTTGGCAGGTCCAGGCTCCACGTTTACACCCAAAATGTTATTTTGATTTCGCCGACACTAAGATAATGTTTCATAACACACAGTCAGTCGTAAATTAGCCCATCTGTCTGTTTGAGCGCCTCAGTATTCATCAAATCTGTCTCTGTGTCTCCGTGTGCTGGGTCTCTCTCTGTTCTCTCTATCTTCTCTCTCTCTCTTTCTCCCTCTGTCTGCTTGACCACAGTGACTCGTTCTCGCTCCACACGGAGTTACTGATGGCTGTCAGCTCAATGAGCTAGTTCTCCTGAGATTGCATTTGAGCCAAATTCCTGATCCTTTCTCTTCCTCCTCTTCCTCATTCTTTTTTTGCTCTTTCTCTCTCCCTCTTACAGACGCACACACACACACGCACACACACACGCACACACACACACACACACAGAACATTATCCAGTTTGGCTGTATTTCACAGCACGATATTCAAAGTGAATCATTGGGAACTGTGTGAAAGTGAGTGGATGGTCGATGTGTCACTCACTCCCATCAGCTTATTCATATAGACGACTATTCAATGAGTGCAGTCTGCAGCTGATTCCAGTCACATTAGCAACCCTAATGGAACCAGTCCCATTGGCTGACTACTGCATATTATGGGAAATCAGTCCTTTTTTTTATACAGCTTGGTCTATTATGCCAACATTGTCTTGAAAAGACGGCTTGTCTTATTTAACATGATATTTGACAGATATTTTTACCCTTCGTGATCTAGTGAAACCGTACCTAGATGATATGTTTTTGTTTTCTCTACATTTAATTACATTTAGCAAAATAGTTGTGTTGTTTTATCAAGGTATTTATTGACATAAATCTATACTGAAAAATAAAGTGCGACCAACATTTGTGTTAATTAAGTAGGAATGAAATTCTGTGTAATTATTTTTCCAATGGCTGCCATATTCATGAGTGTATTTCTCCAGACATCCCATACAGATCAGGCTGTTAGCTACTGTACGTCTCACAGTACAGGAATACAGACTTGTTAAGCTCTCTCTCATCTGGTAGCTGTGCTGCCACCCGTCCTCTGTCTCTTTCTTGTCATCAAAGGGGAGGGGAGAAGTCTTTACACAAGAAGACTCCTAGTGAGTGTGACTCTTAAGTCTTACCTAGGTGAGCAGTTTTGATCAGTGTCTGAATATTTAAAATATAATTTCAATGGGAGACGGGTTTGAGGAAGTTAAATTCTCAGTCGAGAGTCAAAGCCTGTCTGGCTCATGTCATGCTAATGATCTTTTTCTTCCCTGTCAAAACAGAAGCACTTCTTTCATTGTTTTTAATGTTGTTTTCTCTTCCCTCACAAGTATTTCATAAAGGAGTGCGGGGAACGATGATGCCTAGATAGAAATCCTGTGTCATTTACATGACTGATTACAGTGCAATTTCACACTTATTTGCATGGCTATACTGAACATCCTCGCAGAACTAATGGATTGTTGGAGGGAGCGGCTGCCTGTTCAAGGCTAGCTAACACTGGCCATGCAAATGAGCAGAGAGACACTGATGGTGTGCTTTATTAAGCTCAGGAGTATCTGCTCAATAAGACACATTCAGAGCTGCTGCCTTCATGCCTCTCTCTCGCCCCCTCTCTCGCCCCCTCTCTCTCTCCTCTCTCTCTCTCCCCTCTCTCTCTCCCCCCTCTCTCTCTCTCTCTCTCTTTCTCTCTCTCTCTCTCTCTCTCTCCTCTCTCTCTCTCTCTCTTTCTCTCCCCTCTCTCTCTCTCTCTCTCTCTCTCTCCCCTCTGTCTCTCTCCTCTCTCTCTGTCCCTCTCTCTCCTCTCTCTCTCCCCTCTCTCTCTCTCTTTATCTCTCTCTCTCCCTTCTCTCTCTGCTGCTGACTTGAAATATAATATTTGCATACAAGGTTGAGGCAGCGCTGTCATTTCCTGTGTGCAGTGATGGGCTATTTTAATGTCCTCATTTCAAATCGGTTAGGTTTTGTTGAAAGGTAGAGAGAAATGTTTGTGTTTTGTGGAGTGGGTAGAGAGAGTGTGTTCCTGTTCTGCACCGTTGGTATGCTGCTTTAATGAGGGTTGTGTTGACGTCATGGGTTCCTATGCCTGCGGAACATTGTGTTGTAATGTAGTCAGCTGTACCGGGCAATAGAGACCAAAATATCTTCATTACTGCTTAATTGGAAATTGGAAAAAGTTCTATAAGGGTAACAGGGTTTGCTCATTTCTGCCTGGGATGTTGTTTATAGCCTGATCTGAGGATTTCACTAGGGTCTTTATGAGAGGCTGCAGGAGATATCTGCTACTTTTAGGCCTGTAATGTTTATAAGATTGCTTCATAGGGAATGTTGATGCGGTGGGATTGCTAGTTTATGTTGTGCCGTGTGATGGGTGACTGTGGCCATTATCAAATGAATGCTCTGCAAACCCAAAGCTGCCTCAATAAAAGAAATTGCCGGTCATTATTTACGATATTATGACATTAATAATTTCTCCTCATACTTTTATGTATGTACATAAAATGATTATAAAATAAAAGTTTTATTGGAATCTACAACTCTCGCCACATATCTCGTTAATAATCTATAAAACAAGTGAGAACTTTTCCAATCTCATCTCCCATGATCTTCCTTAGAACAACTAGCAATTCATTTCCACTTGTTGTAATTGCTGCTTCCAGTTAAAAAGAATGATGGCCAAGTCCATGCAGATGTTGTCTGGGTTTAGTCCATTTGTTCTCATGGGCCAAGTCCATGCAGATGTTGTCTGGGTTTAGTCCATTTGTTCTCATGGGCCAAGTCCATGCAGATGTTGTCTGGGTTTAGTCCATTTGTTCTCATGGGCCAAGTCCATGCAGATGTTGTCTGGGTTTAGTCCATTTGTTCTCATGGGCCAAGTCCATGCAGATGTTGTCTGGGTTTAGTCCATTTGTTCTCATGGGCCAAGTCCATGCAGATGTTGTCTGGGTTTAGTCCATTTGTTCTCATGGGCCAAGTCCATGCAGATGTTGTCTGGGTTTAGTCCATTTGTTCTCATGGGCCAAGTCCATGCAGATGTTGTCTGGGTTTAGTCCATTTGTTCTCATGGGCCAAGTCCATGCAGATGTTGTCTGGGTTTAGTCCATTTGTTCTCATGGGCCAAGTCCATGCAGATGTTGTCTGGGTTTAGTCCATTTGTTCTCATGGTTCTCACAAGGTAGCTTCCCAGGGTCAGTCATTCTCTGTTCTCATCATCCTTTGTTTCTTATTGTCTTCCCTGGCTTTCATCATAAGCAGCGTGCTAATGCACTGCGTGTCTTTAAGGAACCAGGTTGAAATATATTAGTGCTCACCTCCAGATTATTTTCTAGAAATGGATTTGGGACTATTTGCACAGTGGCAGTGTAGCGGCAACATGAGCAGAAACTCTGACTTTAACACAGCGGACGAGAAGACGGTGTGAACTGAGAATGGCTGTCTGATGAACAGCACCACACCATGCTTCTCCCAGCTCTACACAGGGAATTACTGGGAGTCAAGGGGGAGCTTGATGCAGTCTTAAAATAAAAATATATCTGATAACCATTGTGAGAAAGGTTGACATTAGGCTGACTTTGTCTACTGTCTTCTCTTTCTCTTACACTAAGCCTCTAGTGCCTGGCCCTCCCCATTGTGACACATGTCTTATGTTCCTCCTGTTTGTCTCTCTCTCTCTCTCTCTCTCTCTCTCTCTCTCTCTCTCTCTCTCTAGCCGGGGATGGTGATCAGATTTAGTGCTGTATTCTCTCTCTGTCTCCTAGAGATGAGTGACAGATGGTAGCCATTAGTGTATGTTCCATGCATCTGTTGCAAGGCGCTAATTTATCTCATTAGAAGGACGTGTGGAGGGGGAGGAGGAGTGTGTAGGACCAGGACACTGTTTCATTATGTGTGTAAAACAGAGGGAACGGATAGAGCCGCCTGGCTAAGAGAGAGAGACAAATAGAAAGAGAGAGAGACGTAGAGAGACACAGGCACGTGTGTGTGTGTCTGCGTGCACATATCTGTGTGTGTTTGTGGGCGAGTGATACCTGCGTGTGTATGTGGGTGTTTGTGTGATGCCTGCCAGCTTGTGTGTGTGTGTTAGAGAGAGTGGGCGGTAGTGAGCACCAGATTGGACTCACTGTGCTTCTTGTACCCGGGGTCATGATGTATAATCACTTGCCTTCAAACCATTACCAATACGCACACACACACACACACACACACACACACACACACACACACACACACACACACACACACACACACACACACACACACACACACACACAGACCAAGTGTGTGTCGTGCCTAAGCTCTCAATGGGTCAAATTGCAGAGCAGGTGGGCACACTCACATATATACACACACTCCACTAACACATAGAAGTAAACATAGATTCACATATACACACACACCCCACTAACACGTAGAAGTAAACACACACTCACATATACACACACACCCCACTAACACATAGAAGTAAACACACACTCACATATACACACACACCCCACTAACACATAGAAGTAAACACACACTCACATATACACACACACCCCACTAACACATAGAAGTAAACACACACTCACATATACACACACACCCCAATAACACGTAGAAGTAAACATAGATTCACATATACACACACACCCCACTAACACATAGAAGTAAACACACACTCACATATACACACACACCCCACTAACACATAGAAGTAAACACACACTCACATATACACACACACCCCAATAACACGTAGAAGTAAACATAGATTCACATATACACATACCCCACTAACACATAGAAGTAAACACACACTCACATATACACACACACCCCAATAACACATAGAAGTAAACACACACTCACATATACACACACACCCCAATAACACATAGAAGTAAACACACACTCACATATACACACACACCCCAATAACACGTAGAAGTAAACACACACTCACATATACACACACACCCCACTAGCACATAGAAGTAAACACACTCACATACTCAATCAAAGGCATGTACAGTTGGCACACTAGCACAGTTAGTATTGAATATGTATGTTACTCTGCAGATCATTGTGCAGAGTGCCAGGATTCCTGGTCATATTGTTTGTAGCCCTTTACACTCGTACTAACATGCAGGTTGAAAATGGAAGGTTTGGGATGCAGTTACTGTACAGTATCATGCTATACATGACATCAGAGTTCTGGCTCTGTGCTTCACAGTGCTGTATGGGTTTTGACTGACAGCTGTTCTGAACTTGAGCACCAGGCGTGACAGAGGTTTCCTCAATCACTCCCAGTAATTGGGCAACTTTTGCAAAAATGTTGTCTGAGTGAGGGAAATGCTTTAAAGTACGAGGACTCAATGTATTCTGAAAGATGAGACGTTGAGGATTATAATGCTGCTTTAATTTCAGACACATCACATTTCCAAATCGTAAAACTCATGTCATTTACAGTGTCAGTGTTTATGATCACTATGTTTGATGTACAGTTACCAGATGACATGGCATCATACCCTGTTTGTTCTGAACAGAAGGAGACGGTATTTGTTGTATTGTGAAGAACATTTGCCGTAGACCACACACACTATCTACTTCTATGAATTGCCTTGTGAAAGCCTTTAAGATCATCTTTTATAACGTAGCTAGTCATGTTGGCAAGCTTTCAAATCATGCCCACCTGACCCAGATTGTGATGAGTTAATGGACCGTTTTTGGATTGCGTAAACAACAACAGTAATTGTGTCAAGGTGGGGATGCAGGGCTGTGTTCCAAACAAAAGTGTGCCTGAACTTTGTGTCCTTATCTTTAGTCTAATAATTGCCCCATAATCTCCAAACGGTTCCCTTTTCATTTTTACCATACATATTCTTTCCATATTACTTCTGTCGGAAACATTTCAATTTAGCCCTATCCATATAGGCCAATTCCCACCAGTGTAAGGGGTTAACCTCACTACTATTTTTATCATGGTAACCATCCTATTTCTAGTGGCGGTTTGAGAAAAGCTATACGAGAGCCTGAAATGTAGCAAAACAGCCAAGGGTGGAAAACCATCCGTCCTGCTGTTGGGCTCATTTTAATTTCCATTCAAGACGCTAACCAAAGTGGATTAGGACGGCCTGTTTTCTGCACGCAATCTCCTCTTAAACCCCCAAAAGATTGTTTCAGCACATATTCATGAATAAAGAGCGACTTTAAGGAGATTTGGCATCTGGGCTCTTATTGACCTGGTTATATGGTTTTCGCTGGGCTATCTCCCAGCCCAGGGGAAGGATTTAGTCTGCCTAGGAAAATCTCCTATTTCTCCTCACGTAAAACTCCAATGAAAGCCACCTGGCGACCTCTGTGTGTCTGCGCTGAGGAGATGAAACTGTAGTGACCTATAGCCATTCACAGGAGCCAGGAGTTAAACGCTGTGGATCTGTCTCCCAGGCTAGAGCTCTCACTGGCAGGGTCGCTGGCATCAGAGGTCACATGGTTTCATAAGACCCACACGTAACCAGGGATGTGAGAGGGCGTTGTATAGGAGTATGTCTAAGTGTGATAGGGTATAGCTTTGTGTGTGCCGTTTTGTGTCCATGTTTATGTTAAACACACAATAATATCGGAATAATAATATTCTATTATATATAATAGGTGTACAGGTGTGCTAGAATGTAGAGGAATAGGTGTGTTTTATGTATGAGTGTGTCTACAACGCGTTACCACACTGGACCCTTACATGTATCCATCAACTGTCCACGCCAGTCCTCTGCTGTGTCTGTGTTCACACACAGGTCGGTGCCTGCAGCCATGCTGGTTGAAGTGCTGAGTGTGGTAGTGGGTGGTTCAGGTGGCTGACTCCTGTGTCGCTGTTGAATTGTCTTTGTTGAGCAGGTCATGTGGAGGTCTCCATTCACCATGGTGACAGATGTAGGGAGGCATGCACATCGCTATAAGTGGGGATTCTTGTTATGCATCGATCAAATTAGACCGTGGCCGTGCGTGAGAATGTTCATTTAAATGTCAACCCTCATATCGACAGACCGTATGAAATATGGAGAATTCGGCGGAATTATTAGGGTGTCAGATGCCGTTTTTCTCTCTATGATGATGGCAGCAGCCAATAGGAAGCTGATTCTAGGGTCGGCTTCGTCATGTCAAGTCAATATTCCAAACGGGAAATAGACAATATTCTTATATGGGAATAGAATGAAATGGTTCAGTGGTGAACCTGCTCTCATCGTGTACATACCATCTAGAGACGTCACGGGACTCCACAACGCCACAGACATACACCATTCCACTACAACTACTATAGCTAATCCAGTGAATAATTCAGCAAATTGACTCGATGTAAACTTTAGCTATTGGAGAGAAACAAAATCAAGCATCAGTTCTCATTCGCTCAGTGTTATGATATGAATTACATTACTGCTGCTGGGGTTTGATGTGTTGAATCATTGTGTGAGCGAATAACAAAAGGATTTCTGCCGTAGTGCTGTTTGAGAGTCAGTTAGTGAGGCACCTGACAATTCCCTCCTATTGTCTCCCACCTAATAGAAAACAATTAGCCCAAAGGTTGTTTTACATGGCAGTACATGATACACTTCAATTATTCCATTGTGTCTATTTCTATTCTGAATGGCGCTGGTGATTGGAATTGTCTTTCCTAAGGCACAGCGCTGTCAACCTGTCACAACCATCCTTCCTGCAAAAGCCCAGGAATAGACGACGAGGCAGCCGGGTCATTGACGTCAAATGAACGCTGCCTGCCTTTCTGCATGTGTCCAATGATCAGAGAGACCTGGGTTACAGGAAACAGTAGCTTTACATGTCCCATCTCATTATGTGTGTCCTGAGAATAGGAGCCTGACGTTGACTGTGGTATCAGTATAGGTTTGAGCTGGGGACGTTTCTGAATCAGAGTATTATGACTCTATACTGGCTTTCATTTCATCACACATCATCACCTTTTCCCTGGGAGCTCATTTGTTACCATGAGTCCAACTATACCTGAACCATGCCAAATGAAAAAAAATACACACGCAGGCACGCACACACACACACACACACACACACACACACACACACACACACACACACACACACACACACACACACACACACACACACACACACACACACACACACACACACACACACACACACACACACGCACGCACGCACGCACACACACACAACACACAGATTCAAAAACACAGAGAGTGAGACAGCAGTGAGCCAGTAGTTTCCTGTGGGCCTGGAGGGGAAACCATGTTCTAAGGCCAAGGCAACGTCTCCCTGATTGAGAATAGTCCTCTGTCACTCAGCATGATCAATGCTACCAGCAGCAGTAAGTCTGTGGGTATACATATGTCTGTAGTAGAATAGAATAGAACCACGTGTAATCCATAAGGACATGCTGTTGCTTTATACTGACACACCAGTACTTCAATACTAGTAATAGAAGTGTCTATGAGGTTCTATGTGTTCTGTCTCTGTGTGTATAGGAGGCTGTGTGTATAGCACACACCAATACATGTTGGTGTGTGTGGATGAGGTTATTTCACCTATCTGTGGATAGTATCCCAGTTATCCCAGTCCTCTGTGCTAGTGTATGTTACTAGCTGGTTGGTCCCTGGGCTAACTGGGTTTGTGTCAGGGGCAGTATGGTGCTGGAGAGGCTGGGTGTGGGCAGGCTGGCAGGCGTGTCCAGTCCCTGGCTCCTCTCTCCTACTAGAGCTCCATCAGGGAGACTGAGCCTTGGCTCAGACTGCTGGAAGGAGCAGCAGGAGAGACACATGGCAGTATGTTTCCCTAGCTCAGTGATTGTGCATGTATGTGTGTCTATTGTAGGCTACATACATCATGTACCTGCTTGTTTAATTCTGCCTATATATGAATGTGTTGTGCTTGATGTGTTTCGAGTGCACATACTGTATGTGTATGTGTGTAAACGGGTGTGGCCGGTGGCTCTGTGTTCCTCTGTATTCCTCCTCTCTGCGTGTGTGGAGCGCTGCGGTGCTGCGCCAGGCGTTGCCTGAGGCCAAGGAATGTCCTTTCGGCCCAGCAGTGTCCCCTCACACCTCCCTCCCACGGCCCGGCGGGGCAGCAGGCACCTCCACACAACACTGGCCAGCAGACCGGACGCCTCGGCCAGCCTGGGCCCAGTTAGACAGGTCAGTGCCACCTGGTCAAGGTCAGAAAGACAGAGGAACAACATGGCTGTTATCCGCTAGCCAAGGACAGAGCCCGACACATAGAAGGTATAAGGCAGTCATTATTTTCTGTTATACTGTTATATATCACATAAGATTTAGTTGTGTAATATTTGCTGTGCTAGTCAGTTCTGTTCCTTCTATCTCTATGGTCAGGATAGAAGATGTTCTGGAAGCACATTATGAGACTCCTAGCCAAGGTCATAAAGCTAGGGCAAGCTGTCTGTTCATTATGTGTTTCCATCACCTTCACATAGAGAGCCTTTTCACTGTATGAGAGGCTCTGAGAACCCGGACAAAGTTATTCAGCAGCTTTTCATGCAATGCTGCACACAAAGTAGGCAGAACAGCACTGAATCGGAGCAGAGCGGAATTTGTCAAAGTGGGAAATATCCCCCGGATCACTGGCGGTCTGAAACAGCAACACAATCAGATGTTTCCTCAGCAGCCTGTGTTTCTCACAGCATCACAGCAGACACCATGGCTTTGGTCTCCTCGCCCGCCTCTGTCTCCTGCAATTCAAACTAATACACGTCGGCCCACAAGTGCCTGTCTCATGCTGGATACAAGCTACGAGAGATTTGCTTCACTTCAGTGCCTCGGAAACAGGTTTCCCCTCATCGCCATTGTCTGTTTGACTTTTAAAGATGATACTCCTGAGGAATATGGGTCTGGATGGCGCGGCTGGGCTTTAGTGTATAGAGTGAACTACAGCTAGCAGGGTCTTGTACAGTCTATCCTAGGATGAGAGGAGTGAGTGGAGTGATCAGTCTAGTGAGGAGAGACATTCAGCTGTTCTAATACCAATAGACTTTACTCCCCCATTGAAATCTGATACGGGCATGAACTACTTACATGTAATGCAATTCCCTGGATGTTCCGAGGCCTCAATTCCTTCCTTCCTCAAGTCTATTCTCTCACTCTGTCTATCTCTCTCTCTCTCTCTCTCTCTCTCTCTCTCTCTCTCTCTCTGCCCCTCTTGTTTTATAATTGTCGTTAAACTGGACCTCCATGCTCCCCCGACACCATTTTTTATAGTCCTTGAAGTTATTAAACATGTATAATTACTTTTAGTCAGTTCTGCCGAGGGGGAGAGGGAGTGGAGGAGGGAGGGTGGGGAGAGGGAGTGGAGGAGGGAGGGTGGGGGAGAGGGGGGAGGAGGGAGGGTGGGGGAGAGGAGGGGAGGGAGGGGGGGAGAGGGAGTGGAGGAGGGAGGGTGGGGGAGAGGGAGTGGAGGAGGGAGGGTGGGGGAGGGGTGGAGGGGGAGGGTGGGGGAGAGGGAGTGGAGGAGGGAGGGTGGGGAGAGGGAGTGGAGGAGGGAGGGTGGGGGAGAGGGAGTGGAGGAGGGAGGGTGGGGGAGAGGGAGTGGAGGAGGGAGGGTGGGGGAGAGACAAAGAGAAGCTGAGATTGTGCACACTGCGCATGTCTGTATGTTCTTGTGTAAGTGATAGTGTGTGCATTTGTGTTGTTGTCTTATTTAGGATGAGGGTGTACCTATGTGCGTATGAGAAAATAATTGTTGTGTGTGTGTGCTATGGACTGCTCATATTTATTTTACTGGCTGTGTGGCCTGACTCTCCGCGGGCCCAGCGGTGTGTGTGTGTACAGCAGCAGGTGCGGGCTGTGTGTGATAGAGGGTATAAAGCATCAGCTGCCCAGGAGTGAGCAGCATGCTGAGAGTGATGTGAACAGCTGCAGAATGACCACCGGGACCACTATTGTTTCCAATGGTGTTCATCTCCCCCATGTATTATTCACTGGTCCTCTCTCTCTCTCTCTCTACCTCTCTCTCTCTCTCTACCTCTCTCTCTACCTCTCTCTTCTTCTTCCTCCCCCTTGCTCTATCTTTCCGTCTCTCTCTCACACAGTCTCTCTCTCTGTCTCTCTCTACCTCTCTCTCTCTCTCTCTCTACCTCTCTCTCTCTACCTCTCTCTCTCTATCTCACTCTCTCTATCTCTTTCTTCTTCCTCCCCCTCGCTCGCTCTCACTCTCTCCCTCTCCCTCTGTCTCTCTCTGTCTCTGTCTCTCTCTCTCTCTCTCTCTCTCTCTCTTCTTCTTCCTCCCCCTGCTCTCTCTTTCTGTCTCTCTCTCACTCTCTCTCTCTCTCTCTCTCTCTCTCTCTCTCTCTGCCATTCTCTCTCTCCTGTCACCTCCCTGCCTCCTTCTCTCTCTCTCTTCTCTCTCTCTCTCTCTCTCACTCTCTGCCATTATCTCACCTCCCGTGCCTCCTTCTTCTCTCTATCTCACTCTCTCTTTCTCTCTTCTTCCCTCCCCCTCTCTCTCTCCCCCTCTCTCTCTGTCTGATTTAATATCTTCTAAAGCTGAGCCTTTTTCCTACTGACTAGAGGAGAAGTGTTAAGGTCACGCTCCAGTAGGGAGCTCTTATCCCGTTGTGTTGCTTGACAATTGATTTAGTTCATTTTAGTGAAGGACGCAGGAAACATTGTGTGTTAGTGTACCATTTTGGACACTGCTCCTTGCTGAGCTTGTGTCAATGCCTGCATGATGCTGTATGTGCAGCGAGGGTCGCATTATAGATCCCAATGTGACATGTTTGCCTTTGACTGTTTCTAGAGAGGGACAGAGTGGGGCGGTTCTGGAGCTCTGGCTGGAGGCTGAGCAGGACTGCAGCTTGGGCTGCCTGGGCTGGGGTTGGTTGAGGACAGGAGGATTTGTGTGAGATCACAACATTGCTGTCAGTGCAGAGACATCTTGTGGGCAAAGCCTTGGTTGCAGTTCTGGGTCTGACTATCATAGAAAACAGACCAAACTGCATACTTGTAGTATGCCGTGTTCCAGCTGAATATATCTACAAAGTGAAGCATTAAATGGCTGTATTCTACCTGAATATATGAATGGTTTCCTCATGAAGAGTCACAATATATTGATTTAACAATAAATATGTACTAAATGTTTAAACGCCTGGGTCTATGTTGGAATGTATAATTAGTTAATAGACCATTTAAAAATATGTCAACTAGGCCTAAAATATACTACAGGAATTAGAAGAAATTTAGTGCACATGTTGTCACATATCATTTCTATCGCTATCTTACTAGAATAGTAGAAGGCCAAATTGAAGGTTCAGCACATGATTGATCCAGGCAAAACAATGCACGTAAGCAAGAGTTCCTTTGCACAGGCTTTTTCTGTGTTGCTAGATTACCAGTCTCTCTAGTCTACATTTACAGCAGTCACACTCTGTCCCCCTCATCACATGATTCAAAAACATGTTTCAAAAGCAGTCAGATTCATTAATGCAGCCGATGACTAAATTACATTGGCTGATCTCAATCTGACAAGTTTACATGGCCACAGGAAGACCACAAAGCTTCTTCCAGGAGGTTTATGGTTTTAAATGAGGTTTCTGGCTGGATGTTCATTCTCGCTCTGCCATTCTATTCCATTGGGTCACACTGTCCAGCAGATGGCAGCAGTGACTTGGAGACGTGTCTATCGTGATCAAGCTGGAAAAGAAGCACACCCTTGCACTGTGTCTGTGAGAATAAGGGATATAGATACTGTTTTTTATATTATATTATTAGCCTCAAATCTACATAGAAAGATGGTGTTGAATGTAATTGTGTTGTTTCAACTGAACTGAATAAAATGAACCATTCTTAGGAATGTTACAGTGTTGACTGTGTGTAGCCTATACATGTGTATCTAAGAAAATAACCTATGTGCTTTTTGTATTCCAACTCCACTCATTTCTCTTCCTCATAACATATAATATAGATATTACTAAATGGAGCACAATAGTTTGGTCTCCAGTTACTGTTCCAATAACATAAATACAGTGTGAATTTCAGCGTATGCATAGTTGGGCTATTATTATGTTAACATTACTAAGATTGTCACTAAATGTTGTGTCTTGTTATTTAGCTCTTTTTTTTTTTTACATCAACAGGTGCATGTTGCTCCTACAGGTGTATCCAGTGTTTCAGTAGAACTGGACTAATCTATTGTATTTGAATTCCCCTGTTAGATTACTCTTCCACTTGGTTGGGCAGCCTGGTCTCATTGACCTGATGTAACATAGTAAATGTAAATCCAGGACACTCAAATTAGTATGATGTGTTACGTTTGGTATGGTTACATAAGACAGATGGTTACTTAAGGGGAAAAATGAAGTAACCCGTACCTTAACCCTTTTAGCTAACCCTTACCCTAACACTTTAACCTAACTCCTAACCTTAACCTTAACCCTAACTCCGAACCCTAATCCCAAAATGTAACATTGTACATTTTGCAAATTTGTAACATATAATATGAATTGTAATTCGGAACATTTCTTACGAAATGAGTGATCGAGATCCACGAAACGTAACATATCATACTAAATGTGTGCCACGGATTTATGTACAGATTGATACGGGAGGGCATGTGTGTGTGTGGTTTGTCCCTTTGCAACTTGGTGAGCAGCACCCTTAGTTCTGCTTGGATGGAGGTATGAAGATTGGTTGGGTTTTGGGTGGGGGTTGGGGGGGGGGGGGGTCGTAGCCAACCTCAATCATCTGAGGAGATGAACAGTAAACAATGCAGTGAGTGACTTCCCCAACCAACGCCTGCATCGGCAACACGTCCTTAGCTTTCCACTGAATAAACACCCACCTAGTTGTTTCAGGAGGAAATAGGCAGAATCCTCTTTCCCTGTTTATTACAAAACCCTCTTAATCTTAAGAAGAGCACACGTTGCTTTGAGATACGGACTGACAAATTAATTACCGGCTAATTCTCACTTCTCTCTCCACTTGTTTGAAACAGGACAATATAGGTTTTTTGTTCTGTTTCTGTCATACTCCTCGCCCTTACATTAATTTAGTTCCCTCTTTTGGCTGATAGATAAAACATGTATTTATTCATTTATTTGTCTCTCAGGTTTTTCCCAGCTACCCCAGAACATCTGCTCTTCAACACACAGAGTACCGTTCAAACAAGGAACTATGATTTGAATGCAAATCACTCATTCAATCACATTGAGATTATTATCAGTTACACATATAAAAACAATACTATTAATACAGTGTTGAATTAAGTGAAAACACTTATTTTTTATTGTTTTATTTGTCAGGGATCATGTACAACATGCCATTACACCAGATTTAGCTAGATTGCACATTTTCATCTGTAGTCCCTGGGTTGAATTAGTGTTGAATGAAACTATAATAATTCACATCAGGAAGAGGTCAGCATTGATTCAAGCTACTTAGTAGGTAGCTAGTATTAGTCATGCCATTGTAGATATTCCTCTGTCTTTTCTTAAAATATCTAAATGTCACTTCTGATCCTGAGTGGCGTTCAACACTAGTGAAGCTCATCAATTCTCAGTAGTGTAGTTTTAGAAATAGGACTATGTGTCACGTTCGTCGTATGAAGGAGACCAAGGCTCAGCGTGGTATGCGTACATTCTCTTTAATTTAACAAACGAAACGTGAAGCTATACAATATAGTGCTGACAGGCAACTACACATAGACAAGATCCCACACAAGAAAGTGGGAAAAAGGGCTTCCTAAATATGATCTCCAGTCAGAGACAACGATAAACAGCTGTCTCTGATTGGGAACCATATCAGGCCAACATAGACATGCAAAAAAACCCTAGACATACAAAAACCTAAAGTACCCACCCTAGTCACACCCTGACCTAACCAAAATATATAGAGAACAGAGATATCTAAGGTCAGTGCGTGACAGTACTCCACCCCCAAAGGTGCGGACTCCTGGCCGCAAACCTGAACCTATAGGGGAGGGTCCGGGTGGGCATCTACCCTCGGTGGCGGCTCCGGTTCTGGACGCAGTCCCCGCTCCCTACACTGATCCCTCCGCTTCTGTGGAACTGGACCATGGATCATTGTCGGAGGAACCGGACCGTGGATCATCGCTGGAGGATCTGGACTGCAGCTCATCGCTGGAGACCCCGGACTGGGGACCGTCGCTGGAGGCCCCGGACTGGGGACCATCATTGGAGGTTCTGGACTGTGGACCGTCGTTGGAGGTTCCGGACTGTGGACCGTCGTTTGAGGTTCCGGACTGGGAACTGTCGGCGGAAGCTCTGGACTGTGGAGGCGCATTGGATGGGTCTGATCCGCAGTCTGGTGTGTGGGACCGGTACAGGTGGCACCGGGCTGGTGACACGCACCTCAGGGCGAGTGCGGGGAAGAGGCACAGGACGTACTGGACTGTGGATGCGCACTGGAGACCTGATGCGTGGGACCGGTACAGGTGGCACCGGGCTGATGACACGCACCTCAGGGCGAGTGCGGAGAGGAGGCACAGGACGTACTGGATTGTGAAGGCGCACTGGAGACCTGGAGAGTAGAGCTGGCACAATACGTCCTGGCTGGATGCTCACTTTAGATCGATAGGTGCGGGGCGCTGGCACAGGACGCACTGGGCTGTGAAGGCGTACTGGCGATACAGTACGTAGAGCCAGCGCAGGATATCCTGGTCCGAAGAGGTGTACTGGAGACCAGGAGCGCTGAGCCGGCACAACCCGTCCTGGCTGGATGCCCACTCTAGCGCGGCAATTGCGGGGAGCTGGAATAGAGCGCACCGGGCTATGAATGCGCACTGGAGACACCTTGCGCATCACTGCATAACATGGTGCCTGACCAGTCAGGTCTAAACCCTACCCCCACCAATCTCCCCGTGTGCCACCCCCCAAAATATTTTGGGGCTGCCTCTCGTGCTTGACTCGTTGGTAATACTCCTCGTAACGTCGCCGTTCGTCTCTCGCTGCCTCTATCTCCTCCTTCGGACGGCGATACTCCCCAGCCTGCATCCAGGGTCCTTTTCCGTCCAGGATCTCCTCCCAGGTCCAATCCCCCTCGCCACGCTGCTTGGTCCATTTGTGGTGGGATCTTCTGTCATGCTCGTCATATGAAGGAGACCAAGACGCAGTGTGGTATGGGTACATTCTCTTTATTAAAAGAATGAACACCGAACAAACTAACAAAATAACAAACGAAACGTGAAGCTATACAATATAGTGCTGACAGGCAACTGCACATAGACAAGATCCCACACCAGAGAGTGGGAAAAAGGGCTGCCTAAATATGATCTCCAGTCAGAGACAAGGATAAACAGCTGTGTCTGATTGGGAACCATATCAAGCCAACATAGACATACAAAAACCCTAGACATTACAAAAACCTAAAGTACCCACCCTAGTCACACCCTGACCTAACCAAAATATATAGAAAACAGAGACATCTAAGGTCAGGGCGTGACACTATGAGTACTTTTTACTCCAAAGGATCAGGGTGATGCCTTCTTTCTCTGGGCTCTCCTGTTGTTGCAGTGCTGCAGTAAACAAAACACAGTGGGTGAGCCTGGAGGAGCAGGGCTAGCCTAGCGGAGAGGTTGGCTGTGGGCTGGCCAGCTCAGTGGGCCTGGCGTGGGGCTCTGTCTGATGATGGCGGTGGTGGGGTCGCCAGGGAGCCCCAGCACAAATGAAAGGTTAAGTAACGGAGGCAGGCGAGCTTGTCATCACATTAGTCTGGACTCCCTGTAATTGTGAGGATGCTGCTGTCAGCCCCCGTCACCGTGCAGAGCAGAGCCAGTGCTCTGGATAAAGTGCTCTTCCGACTGGAGATAATTGAAAATCCAAAAAAACTTGGGGTAATTTGATTACGCCGGGCAATAGCTGAATTGTTCCCATTTTAAAGGGATTTGATTATGACATGCAGTAAATTGTTGTCGAAACTGCAGGAGCTATCCCTTCTGATGAGGGGATAATGCTGGAGGGGAGGAGTGGTGTGTGTGTGTGTGTGTGTGTGTGTGTGTGTGTGTGTGTGTGTGTGTGTGTGTGTGTGTGTGTGTGTGTGTGTGTCAGCCTACAAGTTCTTAACCTACTACTGACTCCCTTAACTTGACCTAATGATGTACAGTGACTTCATGTGGAGGTGGGATGATGGACAGAGTCATTCTCTAATCACTTAATAAATGTTAGGTTGTGTACAGTATCAACACTCTTTATGTGGAAGTGTTCACAGCTATGTATTTCTCCCAAGGACAACACAAAGGACCCTGTCATCACTGTTGGACTTTTACTCTGACCATTGTCTGAAATATCAGCTGTGTCCTTTAGAAGCCTGCTGTAAAGCCCAGACACCAGATGTGTGTAATATGTGTTCCCTCATGCAGCCCTCCGTAGAGGCCTCACACTCTACCTATCCCACAGCCTTTGGGCTGTACATTTGTATGAGGGATCCCTGGTCATTCAAGGCATTGACATTTGAGTGAACATTAGTGAAATCACAACTGCAGACGGATGACATACAGCCTCACTCTGTCTCTTTGTGAGGAGCACGCAACGATGTGCAGCCACAGGGTGTGGCCAGGAGGGAGCAGTCTTGTGCCTGTGTGTGTGTGTGTGTGTGTGTGTGTGTGTGTGTGTGTGTGTGTGTGTGTGTGTGTGTGTGTGTGTGTGTGTGTGTGTGTGTGTGTGTGTGTGTGTGTGTGTGTGTGTGTGTGTGTGTGTGTGTGTGTGTGTCCGACTGCACGCATATAATTGCGTGACTGTGTATACATGTGCCCGACTGCGTGTGTGTGTGCACGCGCATATGTGTGTGGTTTGGATGTGTTCGAGAGGGCATGTGTGTGTGGTTTGGATGTGTTCGAGAGGGCATGTGTGTGAGTTTGTCCCTTTGTATCTTGGTGAGCAGCACCCTTAGTTCTGCTTGGATGGAGGTATGAAGATTCACAGTGGGGAAAAGCGTTCTTTGTAAGGCAGGCTTTACCCAGTGAAGTGTCCCCATTTGAGACAGGGCACCCAGCTTATCCCCCAAAGCACCTTTGACTGGGCTGGCTCTGCTTCGCTCCACTCCCAGCCTGCCCTGGCACAACCAGTGGGCATTCACACTGACCCTGGCACAGATGAGTCATACACACACTCACACACACACTCCCTCTATTTAAACGACTGTGTTAGGTCTTCCTCTCAGTGTAAGACCTTGTCTGTTTCTATTCAGCGTTGTTGAATACATAGCATACGAACTGTTGCATAGATGTTTGGAGCGTGTCTGTGAAGACTGCCATAGTGGCAAGAAAATATGACTGAATTTACGTTTATTTATTTAAGTCCTTCAGTGTAACGTTCCTCTTTCATTTTGGCTCTGAGAAACAGCAAGCGGGTGCCACTGTGGTGGGAGAGATTAAGTTAGCATTGATCGCTTTATTGGTGTGGTTGGGTTGTCTCTCGTCTGAGAACATTTGATATAAGCACAAACATTTGTCTTTCTTCTTGTCTCTATCTCATCCAGAGATCATTCCTTTTTTACGTGCACAGTAGAAGGTGTAGAGGAACTGCAGAAATGAGCAGAAGTCTTGTGTTGATCTGGCTGTGCTCCTGATGTTGTCTGGACATAAGTCAGCTATTATCACTCTCATTGGAGCTGTTGCATGCAATGTTCCAATTTTAATCAACACCTAATTACATATAATAATGCACATGTTCCTAATTGGCAATTACTATGTAGTCTGGCCCAACCGGTATGGATTCAACGTGTTTATTGGCAACAGCTCTGCTGCGTACTTTAGGATCTACCATCGATTCTGAAAGTCAATCACCAGGCACACATTACAGTTACTTTTTATGAGAGCTCTGCAACATTACGCAACTCTTCTTTTTCAGTTTGATGCCTCTTTCTTTGTTTATTGTGCTGAGCTGGTGCTATCCCCCTTGGACCTCATTGTGGATACGTTTGAGTGCGTCAATACCATCGTCTTTTGGCATCAGCCATCAATAGTCTGCCCATTAAAATGTGGAATTGCTTAACGCAACACAGCAAGATGCATTTTGCAGCATGGGGATGGGTATTTGCAAATAGATCAATGGCCTTTTACTGCTTTCTGAAACCATTGTCTGCCAGCAATTGGAAATGTTTTGGAGAGTATAGGGAAGGCAGGAAGAGAGACTCAGGGAGAGAGACTCGGGGAGAGGCGAAGTGCCCCGACGCACAGACAAATTAATTAGCCATATGAAGGTCTGCAAGATTTGTTTTTTGGGCCATTATCAAGTGACATTGCAAATGGTTGTTTGGCCCTCTCTAGGTAATGTAGCCTAAACAATGTCTGGCCCCGGCCATCATATGGATCATTAGCAGCTCGCCATGGGACTCTGGTCCTCTGGAGCTGCCCTCGTGGGGGCTGCTGGTGGCGCTGCAAGGGCTGCCCTTGCCAAGGGAGTAGAGGGAGGTAGGTAAGGGATGGAGGGGTGCCAGCCCACAGAGAGGGGAGAGAAGGGGGAATGCCTGTCACTCATTAGGGGTGGCCGCTCCACTGTGGAATCTTCTGAACAGGAACAGTCTCCAACCACCGCAGTCCCAACAGCAGCAGCTCCAGCACTAGTCAGCCATCAGAGCAGTAGGAGAGTGTGCTGTACATTCAGTACATTCAAAATATACTGTTAATACAAATATGACGTGCAAGTTGTAACTTAATGTGGACTATTGGAACTGTGTATGGACATGGAGACACTGTGGTGGTGAGGCGAGGTGTCCCTATCAGAATGGACATGGAGACACTGTGGTGGTGAGGTGAGGTGTCCCTATCAGAATGGACATGGAGACACTGTGGTGGCGAGGTGAGGTGTCCCTATCAGAATGGACATGGAGACACTGTGGTGGTGAGGCGAGGTGTCCCTATCAGAATGGACATGGAGACACTGTGGTGGTGAGGCGAGGTGTCCCTATCAGAATGGACATGGAGACATGGACAGAATGGATGGAGACACTGAGGTGTCCCTATCAGAATGGACATGGAGACACTGTGGTGGTGAGGCGAGGTGTCCCTATCAGAATGGACATGGAGACACTGTGGTGGTGAGGCGAGGTGTCCCTATCAGAATGGACATGGAGACACTGGTGGTGAGGTGAGGTGTCCCTATCAGAATGGACATGGAGACACTGGTGGTGAGGCGAGGTGTCCCTATCAGAATGGACATGGAGACACTGTTGTGGTGAGGTGTCCCTATCAGAATGGACATGGAGACACTGTGGTGGTGAGGCGAGGTGTCCCTATCAGAATGGACATGAAGACACTGTGGTGACGAGGTGATGTGTCCCTATCAGAATGGACATGGAGACACTGGTGGCGAGGTGAGGTGTCCTTATCAGAATGGACATGGAGACACTGTGGTGGCGAGGTGAGGTGTCCCTATCAGAATGGACATGTAGACACTGTGGTGGCGAGGTGAGGTGTCCCTATCAGAATGGACATGGAGACACTGTGGTGGTGAGGTGTCCCTATCAGAATGGACATGGAGACACTGTGGTGGCGAGGTGAGGTGTCCCTCTCAGAATGGACATGGAGACACTGTGGTGACGAGGTGAGTTGTCCCTATCAGAATGGACATGGAGACACTGTGGTGGTGAGGTGTCCCTATCAGAATTGACATGTAGACACTGTGGTGGCGAGGTGAGGTGTCCCTATCAGAATGGACATGGAGACACTGTGGTGGTGAGGTGTCCCTATCAGAATTGACATGTAGACACTGTGGTGGCGAGGTGAGGTGTCCCTATCAGAATGGACATGGAGACACTGTGGTGGTGAGGTGTCCCTATCAGAATTGACATGTAGACACTGTGGTGGCGAGGTGAGGTGTCCCTATCAGAATTGATATGGAGACACTGTGGTGGCGAGATGAGGTGTCCCTATCAGAATTGACATGTAGACACTGTGGTGGCGAGGTGATGTGTCCCTATCAGAATGGACATGGAGACACTGGTGGCGAGGTGAGGTGTCCCTATCAGAATTGACATGTAGACACTGTGGTGGTGAGGTGAGGTGTCCCTATCAGAATTGACATGTAGACACTGTGGTGGCGAGGTGAGGTGTCCCTATCAGAATGGACATGGAGACACTGGTGGCGAGGTGTCCCTATCAGAATTGACATGTAGACACTGTGGTGGCGAGGTGAGGTGTCCCTATCAGAATTGACATGTAGACACTGTGGTGGCGAGGTGAGGTGTCCCTATCAGAATTGACATGGAGACACTGTGGTGGCGAGATGAGGTGTCCCATGGATCTTTCTAGACCTGCTGCAGCTCTTGACACTGACCAAGCTAATAATATGCCTTTGTCTGAATTCAATGTTTTACCTATATTGGTTCCACTATTATAGAAGATAATGGAATGGGACAGTATTATGTTCTTTCTTTATGAGGTTCATAGCAAAATATGAGAAAAGAAAGAAAACATTTAACTTAAACTGTTTGTCCAATTGTCTTGTCAACAAACAGACAAACCATTTTATTTTCCTGTATGTTTTGAATGTACTGTGCATAGCACAAACAAAAATGCATTTTTCCACCAAAATGAAAAACCCAAACAACAAATTGGCAAGGTGCTGGTGGGTTTATTGTACAGAGACCCTGCATAATGCCCCGAGTCAAAAAAGCAAAGTGAAATTTCCTGTTAAATATGCAAAATCCCGCCTGTCTATTGAATGATAATGGCCCAGCACCTTGTCGCAGGGTTGCTGACTCCGTTGGCTGGCCATCAAAGGCCTGTTGACTAACTTTGAAAAGACCTTGTGTTTCCTGACTCTGGGCTTTCCAAGATTGGACAAATGCAGCAAAAGAGGGACGAGCGAGGGAGCGGAGCACCAGTCATGGCAACCCAGAGACGCCGGAGGGACAGGCGCCTTTGAAGTGATAAAGACCCTTCTCTTTCTGCTAGACAGCCATCCCCTGAATATGGACCGACTGGCAGGACGCTGTCATTGGTTCATGTTTATAAAATGGCTGTGCTGTTTGTTTACAGCACATCCAAGGGGTCACATTGCTACTGGAGTTAAACTCTTGAATGTTTTCCTGGAAGGTTCTGAGTATCCGTCCATGCTGTAGCAGCACAGCAGCTGTATGCTGGATGTTCCTCTGTGTACCACTGCTGCACCTACTGTAGTACCATTTAGCATAATCCTTAGTCTCACTGGGCCAGACCATTACATAAAACAAATATATACAGTTTTAGTCGGAAGTTTACATAATCTTAGGTTGGAGTCATTAAAACTCGTTTTTCAACCACTCCACAAATTTCTTGTTAACAAACTATAGTTTTGGCAAGTCGGTTAGGACATCTACTTTGTGCATGACACAAGTCATTTTTTCAAAAATTGTTTACAGACATATTATTCACTTATAATTTACTGTATCGCAATTCCAGTGGGTCAGAAATGTACATACACTAAGTTGACTGTGACTTGAAACAGCTTGGAAAATTCCAGAAAATCATGGCTTTAGAAGCTTCTGATATTTTGAGTCAATAGGAGGTGTACCTGTGGATGTATTTCAAGGCCTACCTTCAAACTCAGTGCCTCTTTGCTTGACATCATTGGAAAATCAATAGAAATCAGCCAAGACCTCAGAATTAAGACCTCTACAAGTCTGGTTCATCCTTGGGAGCAATTTCCAAATGCCTGAAGGTACCACGTTCACCTGTATAGTCGTCGTCAAAAGTTTTGAGAATGACACAAATATGAATTTCCACAAAGATTGCTGCTTCAGTGTCTATAGATATTTTTGTCAGATGTTACTATGGAATAGTGAAGTATACTTACAAGCATTTCATAAGTGTCAAAGGCTTTTATTGACAGTTACATGAAGTTTATGCAAAGAGTCAATATTTGCAGTGTTGACCATTCTTTTTCAAGACCTCTGCAATCTGCCCTGGCATGCTGTCAATTAACTTCTGGGCCACATCCTGACTGATGGCAGCCCATTCTTGCATAATCAATGCTTGGAGTTTGTCAGAATTTGTTGGTTTTTGTTTGTCCACCCGCCTCTTGAGGATTGACCACAAGTTCTCAATGGGATTAAGCTCTGGGGAGTTTCCTGGTCATGGGCCCAAAATATCGATGTTTTGTTCCCCCGAGCCACTTAGTTATCACTTTTGCCTTAGGGCAAGGTGCTCTATCATGCTGGAAAAGGCATTGTTCATCACCAAACTGTTCCTGGATGGTTGAGAGAAGTTGCTCTCGAAGGATGTGTTGGTACCATTATGTGTTCTTAGGCAAAATTGTGAGTGAGCCCACTCCCTTGGTTGAGAAGCAGCCCCTCACATGAATGGTCTCAGGATGCTTTACTGTTGGCATGACACAGGACTGATGGTAGCGCTCACCTTGTCTTCTCCGGACAAGCATTTTTTCTGGATGCCCCAAACAATCGGAAAGGGGATCAGAGAAAATGACTTTACCCCAGTTTCCAGCAGTCCAATCCCTGTACCTTTTGCAGAATATCAGTCTGTCCCTGATGTTTTTCCTGGAGGGAAGTGGCTTCTTTGCTGCCCTTCTTGACACCAGGCCATCCTCCAAAAGTCTTTGGACTCACACCTGCAGATGGACTCACACCTGCCTGCTGCCATTCCTGAGCAAACTCTGTACTGCTGGTGCCCCGATCCACAGCTGAATCAACTTTAGGAGACGGTCCTGGTGCTTGCTGGACTTTCTTGGGCGCCGTGAAGCTTTCTTCACAACAATTGAACCGCTCGCCTTGAAGTTCTTGATGATCCGATGCCATCGGTGCAATCTTACTGGCAGCAATATCCTTGCCTGTGAAGCCCTTTTTGTGCAAAGCAATGATGATGGCACGTGTTTCCTTTGCAGATAACTGTGATTGACAGAGGAAGAACAATGATTCCAAGCACCACCCTCCTTTTGAAGCTTCCAGTCTGTCATTCAAACTCAATCAGCATGACAGGGTGATCCCCAGCCTTGTACTCGTCAACACTCACACCTGTGTTAACGAGAGAATCACTGACATGATGTCAGCTGGTCCTTCTGTGGCAGGGCTGAAATGCAGTGGAAATGTTTTTTGGGGATTCAGTTCATTTTTATGGCAAAGTGGGACTTTGCATTTAATTGCAATTCATCTGATCACTCTTCATATCGTTCTGGAGTATATGCAAATTGCCATCATACAAACTGAGGCAGCAGACGTTGGGAAAATTAATATTTGTGTCATTCTCAAAACATTTGGCCACGACTGTACATACATGCAAGTATAAATACCATGGGATGACGCAGCCGTCATACCGCTCAGGAAGGAGACGCATTCTGTCTTCTAGAGATTAACATCTTTGGTGTGAAAGGTGCAAATCAATCCCAGAACAACAGCAAAGGACCTTATGAAGATGCTGGAGGAAACGGGTACAAAAGTATCTATATTCACAGTAAAACAAGTCCTATATCGACATAACCTGAAAGGCCACTCAGCCAGGAAGAAGCCACTGCTCCAAAACCGCCATAAAAAAGACAGACTATGGTTTGCAACTTCACATTGGGACAAAGATCGTACTTTTTGGAGAAATGTCCTCTGGTCTGATGAATCAAAAATAGAACTGATTGGCCATAATGACCATCGTTATGTTTGGAGGAAAAAGGGGGAGCCATGCAAGGCGAAGAACACCATCTCAACCGTGAAGCACGGGGGTGGCAGCATCATGTTGTGGGGGTGCTTTGGTGCAGGAGGGACTAGTGCACTTCACAAAATAGATGGCATCATGAGGAGGAACAATTATGTGGATATATTGAAGCAACATCTCAAGACATCATTTAGGAAGCTTGGTCGTAAATGGGTCTTCCAAATGAACAATGACCCCACACATACTTCCAAAGTTGTGGCAAAATGGCTTAAGGAAAACAAAGTCAAGGTATTAAAGTGGCCATCACAAAGCCACTTTAAAGCC